>NC_135430.1:5281474-5581474 GCF_051991245.1 Festucalex cinctus | reverse complement strand
AATTTGTCTGCCTGCTTGCCTGCCTGCCAGCCTGCTCGCTTCCCTCGGCGCGTGTGTGCGCGCGGACGGCGGCCGCGGGACGAGCGAGTCCAGCCAGAGGCTCCTCCGGCTGCCGATTGGTTGACGCCCACGTCAATCGGCGTTCGAACGCCCCGCCCCCCACCTCTCTCGCTCTCCCTCTCTCTCTCTCTCCTCTCCCTGTTTCTCCTCATCCTCTCCTCTTTTACCTCTCCCGTTATCTCCTCCCTCATCCGTCGCTTTCTCTGTTAACACGTGATGATATAAGATAGGCATCAGGAAGCGATGTGTAATCCCGTTCTCATTTTCCGCGCACACAAATTCCAATTTCCAGACTTTTGAGGGGAAAGAAACTTTTTTAAAAGCCAAGGACCACCTGAGAGAATGATTTGCTCTCCAGGTTATGCACAGTACATGATGGTACACTCGTCAATGTACTCTTCTTGAGGGCCGATGAATTTATCGAACCCAAATGTTTGGAATAATGGGTCGTTTTTGATATGACTATATATTGTTTGTTTGAATCGTATCACTTGATCAAGTCAGGAACAATATATATAATGAATACATGTAATAGAGAAAGAGTTTAAGAATATAATGAAGTGGTTCAATGCCAACAGAGCGTCTATAAATATTAATAAAACCAGATTTATGATTTTCAGTTGTAGAAATATGGATATTGAAGCAACACCAACAGTGCAGGGAATAGAAATAGAAAGGACAAATGAAATGAAGTTTGTCGGTATCATTAATGATGAACATTTAACACGCTGGAGACGTGGCCATGTGTTGTGTTGCTAAAGTTGCAGTAAACCTGGGCACGCACATGAAGAAAATAAAAAATAAAAACGCAAGCCGGCTTTAGATGTTCGAGTCCTAATTAGTCAAGCGCCTTTTCAGCATTTTGGCCTCAGTATTTATTCAGGAAGTCCGCTATGAAGATTTACTACACCAATTTGGCCCCTACAAAAAGAGATGTTAGTCTACTTGTTAGGGATGTAGCGATATCCAAACATCACGATATGATATTATGATATCACGATTCGATAATTATCACGATATCGCAGGGAGGTTGGCGATACAAAAAAGGTTACAATATTGTAAAAAAAAAAAAATAATAGCTCATACTAACAAAAAAAAAACAACACAATATTGTGCTTTGGTACATTACAGCAATTAAAAATATAAATATACATAAAAAATATGTAAATATATATATTAAGGCACTTGCTAATGCAAGCACACATCGGAGTTCCTCCACATATTGACTCTTTACAAGCATATTACGATCCCCTTCATCTGACCATTAGCGTGGATTTGAAACAGAGAAGGGCCAAAACATGCCTTGTGAAAATTAAACTGCACTAAAAAAAAGCCACCAGAGGTGCTAGAACTGCACAAATGGAAATCAACCCGCCATTTTTTTTCTAAAAAGATGTGTTGCTTTTAATATCGTGACATGATGACGACGATATATTGTGGCCGTTTAACTCTTTCACTCCCAGCCATTTTCACAGAAACACTCCCGTTCGCTCCTGGCTGTTTTACTGGATTGTGACTGATTTTGCAAGGCCCACAGAATATTGTGTTCGATTGCTATAAAAGCATGGAACCTATAAAAAGAAAGATTAAAGTCCCTTCTTTCATCAGGAAAAAAAGTATGTTTCTATCTGTTTCCGTTTTGCAGTAATTAGCATTAGAGAGCTAAGTTTCATCAATTTTCACAAATCTATTCAAAATTGTAAGTAATTTAGCTTTTTTCTACATGGCTCTGGTTGATCTCCTTTGCTCTGCTGCCACCTGCTGGCCTTTTGTGTCACAACTACCATTTCTGCAACCGTTATTTGCAGGTGAGAGGCTGCATCAAAGTCTTATGTTTGGTCTAGCATAAAAAAACAAAACAAAACGTATAAATACGTCTTTGGGACACTTAAACCGTTAAAAAATAACGTATTTACACGTTATTGGGAGCAAATGAGTTAATATCACGATATCGCGATATATGTTACATCCCTAGTATCCATACCGGCCCTTCGCCACATCAGAATCAATTGCAGGAGCAAAAATATCGATATTCCAACTATTTTACAATAAATAGTAGAACATGCACCTGGAGCGGATGGACTGCAGTCGAATTATATTGTCATACATCGTCAGTAGTGAATAACAAAGTTCAGAGATACAATCCGCCCAAAAGGCATTAAAAAAACAAAACAAAAAAAACAAAAAACAAGACAGAATAGAAGAGCCTGACAGGTTGCAAAACCGTGCCACAATTCTCTTTGATGAAAAGGAAAACAGAATATTTGGAATATTTGTGAAGGTGAAATGTTCTCCTGACGGCAGGTTGGAGTCATCCAATCTTTCTTTTGAAACCGTATCACGATATTGCTGATATCGTTACATCCCTAATACTTGTGTTTCGTTCATCTCGAGAAAGACGATTCCATCGCACCAAGGTGTCTATTGACGTTTGCCTATCTGCTGAGAAGATTAAAAGAACGCTTGAGACAGAGACGCTGACAGTTCAATGGTGAGAAGATTAAAAAAAACAAAAATCAAATCGTCACGTGCGTTTGCATCCAGACGCGACTGCCTACTGAGCTTCTGCTCGCAGGGAAGCGTAAACAGCATTTGAAGCTCACGCTTTTGCTTTTGCACTCCTCGCTGATTTTCAACGATGCCGCGTCTCGGCGCTGACAAAAACACTTCCCGGGCTCGAGTGTCAACACATTTGGCGACAATGACAGGATGCGGGCGGGCGGGCGGGCGACCCGCGGGGCTTTGCCGTATCGTGGCGTCTGCGGCGCGGCCATCATCTCCGCTGCCGTTCATCGGCGTCTTCGTCTGAGTCGTTCCACGCAACAGTCACCATTTGAAGTAAACAACTCAGAGTGGGACATTTTTTATGATTTGTATGCAGGAATAAATACACTAAAACATCATAAACCCCCAAAAGCAGCCCAGATTAAAAATAGGACTGCCGTAAAGCCTCCAAAATCTGTGCAGTTTAAAATAAGACTACTGTAAATCATCCAAAATTTTACACCTCTAAATACAACTTGGCCAAATCCCTAAAATGTAAGTTGGTTCATATGAAACTACCTTAAAACATGGGTTAAAGTAAAATCCATGTCAACCACGCAATTGCACAGATTAAAATAAGATTACCATAAATCAGCCAAAAGTTGCACACTATCAGAAATCTCTGAAAAGATGAGTAGGTTACAAAAATAAAATAAAAATAACAGCTGCACTGGTTAAAGTATGACTACCTTAAAATTTCACATAAAAATTCCATGAAATCCTACAAAAGGTTTGCTGGTATAAGATTACTGTAAAGCCCCCAAAAGAAGTGCAGGTTCAAGTCAGAATACAGCAAATCCCCCAAAGTTGTACAGATTGAAATACAATGATCACAAATCCATGAAAAGATGGGCAGGTTGAGATAACACCACTGGGGGAAGTCAGATTCAAAATAAGACGAAGATAAAGCCCACAAAGGTTGCACGCTACCGTAAATCTGGTAATAGCCGACCCTATGAAAAAAAAAAAAAAAAAGTTGCACAGGTTAAAAAGTAAAAATTGCACATTTTGAAATATGAAAACCATAAACCGACACAAAAAGTGTGCATGTTAAAGTACAACTACCGTAGAGCCACCAAAAATATACAGGTCGAAATAAGATGCACTAAAAATGCACTACAAAATTTGCAGTTACGCGACGACTGTCTGCTAAGGCCATAAAACTTTTGATGAAAGAACACTTGTGCAAATCCACCAAAAGTTGTACGTTACAACATGACTACTGCAAATCCACCAAAAATAATGCAGGTTAAAACAAGACGACCGTAAGTGCACTAAAAGTTGCAGTTATGTGACTAAAGTAACACAATCAAAATTTTGGTAAAAAAAAAAAAAAAAGACTGCTACCATAAATCCACCAAAGGTTCCACATGTTAAAATACAAAACAATTGTAAATCTAACAAAAACTGTGCATGTTAAAATATGACTACTGTAAATCCACCAAAAATAACAGCGGTTAAAACAAGACTGCAGTTATGTGACTACCACAGCATCGAACTTTCACACAGGTTGAAGATTACCATAAATCCACCAATCAATGTGTATGTTAAAATATGACTACCAGACATCCACCAAAGGTAATGCAGGTAAAAACGAGTACTGAAAATATACTAAAAATGTACGCAGTTATGACTACGGTAGCGCCATCAAACTTTCGGTGGAAAAAAATTACCGTAAATCCACCAAACAAAGTGCATGTTAAAATATGACTGCCAGACATCCACCAAACGTAATGCAGGTAAAAACAAAAGTACTGAAAATGTACTAAAAATGTGTGCAGTTATGTGACTACGGTAGCGCCGTCAAACTTTCGGTGAAAGAAGATTCCCGTAAATCCAGCAAAAATTGCGCAGGTTAAAATAAAACAACCTTCAATCTCTGAAAGGTTGCATTGTGTTTGTCATCGTAATGTAATTTGTGGGTGTCATTCTAGAAAGTTCCGTGCGTGACCGCCATCTGACTGCTCACTTCTGCTCGCCATTTATGTCTTATCAACCTCAACCTCTACTTTATAAATCTTGTACACCACTAGCCAACCACCTTTCTGTAATGATTCCCTCCTCCTCCTCCTCCTCCTCACCCCGCCCCCACCCCAATCCACTTCTCAGCCCATGACGCATGGCTTTCTCCGTCCTGTTGATTTCTCCTCCACGGTCTAATTGATGAGGGAACACTAACAAGTTGCCCCTCCCCTCCCTGCTCTCCATCATGCTGTTGCTCCTCAAGGACCTTTCTCTCTCTCACTCGCTCGCTCACTTCCACGGAGGCGTTCATTATTCATGGAGTTAGTGTTTGGATCCAGCGGAGGGAGAGCAAAGGCTTGGAATCATGGGCAGACTCAACAGCTGGCCTAAGGCGACGGGCAGGCGGAGGCGGACGCAGGTCGGACATGACTGACTGACTAATTGATTGACAGAAACCAGTCGGATGAAGGAACATGCGGCGGAACAGAAGTTGAATTTTTATTTTGGGATTTTTTTTATTTATTTTTTCATCCCCGAGGGTTTTTCTCAGGCAATGCAAGTGTGTTTTCTCATGTTGTTGTCAGCCATTTTGCTGATTGCCGCCATTAGCAACACTTCATCTGGGGGTGGGGCGGGGGTCTTAGTTTGCTTGCGGATCATTGCCCTGGCAACACGCACAAGCAATTTTGGACTCGTATGATCCAAAAGTGGCATTTGTTCCAAATTTCAAGCAGTTCTCAGGTGTCATGTTTGCAGCCTGTGTTCATCAGTGGTCAGGTCAAAGCCATGTCTTATCTAAAAATAGTGCTTTTGTGCCAAAGAACTGTGAGTGAAGGAGCTTCTTCATTTAGTCAGGCCAATTGTAAAAAAAAAAAAAAAAAAAAAAAAAAGGGGCTTTGTTACCATCTTGTATTATCTATAGATAATACAATCTATAAACAAATTGTAACCGTAAATGGGCATCAATTATTTTGTGATTTCCGCTATTTGATATCCCTAACAACAGAGCATTTTGACTTTTTTTTTTTTTTTTTTTTTGGCATAATTAGTTTGTGACTTTCATCATTTGCTATCCCTAACAACAGAGTGTCCCGACGTTTTTCGGTTACGTCTGTCACATCAGGTGCGATTTGGACATGGAAGTTACAAAACAGTCTTGATATCCAATCGAAAGTAACGAGAGAGCACGGCTTTTTACGGAGTTTTACGGTAACCCTTGGGAGAAAAAAAATTAAGCCCAACGTGCAATTTCGGGTGTATATGTAAAGTAGTCTTACTGTAATATGCACAACTTTGAGGGTTTATACTTGCACAACTTTTGTGGCATTTAAAGTAGTTCCTGAAACCCCTTTTACACTGCTCATCAGTCCCCATCCGGGAGTGATGAGGTCGAATTTGTCCGTCGTTTCATCCAGCATTGGACAAAAAAAATTGAGCAATCCCTAAAACGCAACCCCAACCAAATAATCCTTACTGCCGTTTCTTTTGTGATGTCCCAAGTCACCGACAGCTCATTTGCAGTCCGACATCTTCTGCACTTCCAGCTCTTGTTGTGATTTTCCCCACAATCGGGCTGTCAACACCCCCCCGAACAAGTATCGCGTTCCTTATCTCAGCAAGCCGAGTATTGAGCAGTCTGTTGTGAAGCAGCGAGGAGACGAAAATGAGGAGGAGGAAGAGGAGCAGGAGGCACTCTGAAGACTGTGCGTTAAAAAAGATGAAAGCACAAAGCTCTTGAATAAAGCCCGGCGAAAGGCTCCGGTGGGAGGCGGTAAAGTGGTATTAAAACAGTAGTAAACAGCCTATAAAGCTGGATGACGCTAGTAAACGCGCATGGATCCCGCAGATGATTTATGAATGCACGCCGGGAGGTCTCGCAGGCTCATAGAAGTGCTAATCCTGGTTAAGGCAAGCGGCTTCTTCTCCCTAACAACACCGGAAAGGTTACTGGAACATCTTGCGACGGTTTCCCTGACGACTTTTTAATGACAGCTCTGTAAATCACAGCCGGGGGGCTCATTGGCTCTCTCGTGCTGAGTGGCCGGAGGGGTTTTCCAAAGAAAATGCGCAATCAATACTAGTAATGATAACGCATTTATATTGTTAGATTTTTTATTTCTTTATTTTTTTTTTGGTACCGTTACTAAAGATAGTATAAATGGTGTACTACATCAGTGGTTCCCGACTGTTGTCACACGGGGACTTGTGACCCACGTTTCGCCTCTCATCGAAGAACCAAACCTTGTTTGCATGAACTGATGAAGCCTTCTCAGATGAGAGTTGAAATATCTTCCATCTAAGGAAGTGGTCCCTCAGCTTACGGTTTACGGTTCCCGTCTTTCTTATCTACCTTGAACCAATTTTTTGGTCTTGAACCACCTGATCGTATTGTGCCACTTTCTGTACCGAAATGCAGTGACACTTTGAAATTGACAAAGGAGTATCAAAACCTGAGTAATGAGCTATACGTCACAAATCCAGAACATCATAAACAATGAACGAACGATTCCAAGGCTGCTTTAGAACGATTGTGATTTACCCTACCTTGACGTGCTATGGGAAAGATGGACCTTACCGCTCGGAAACTCCTAATTACTACCGAGTTCTGGTGATGTGTTTTTGTTGTTGTAGCTAAAAACTCCACGTAACCGCTGATGTATTCTTTGCTCGTAAAACCGAACAATTACGGCAAATAAGTTGTAAAGAACAGGACATTGAATTGTGTATGCTACGTTTAAAACCTGCGAGCGGACGATAACGCCCTTATAAGTGTTAACATGACTTGCCATTCACAAATCCTTGTGCGCTCTCCGCCATGTTGAAACTTGAATAGTTCTCTCAACTCGGAAACTCGGGTATCCAAATAAATTCCCAGTTGTCCAGTGGAAAATATAACATGAGTTCACGTGCAGTTTTCTACTCGAAATGTGGTCATAATTACGGTACCGCATGAAGGGAGCATTTTTGTAGCTGTGATCACAGAGTGAGAATTTTCAGAACAAACCGGTTTCTCCATGGTAGTTTGAAAACATTTTCTTCTCGATACAGTTCGTTTTACTGTGCTTTGATTTCATGTGTTCTTCGTCACCCTTCACCAATTGACAGTGCATAGAAAAACACGAAAACGATATGCAACATGCTGTATTCCTTTCTTTGAAACGAATTTTGAGGCCATTTTGGATTTTTGGCAGGAATTATAAATATCACATTTGGATTCAGAACCCCCACATACATTAAGGAACACATAATAATTTGGCGATTTAGGCTATGTAGGAGCCGTCAGTGAAGGATTTGCCCGATTTTGGGGGTAAAAACTTTCAGGGGGCGTATAAATAAATAAATGGAGGTTGAAATTCAAAAATTTCTTATCATCCTTGTTAGTACTTCTTGTCCACATATTTTGAGGCTGTTCCGGTAAAAAAGTATAATTATCACCCCTGCCTAATATTGCACTGCAACATCCAATCCTTTACCCTACATGAGCCTTTGGGTCAAAGTGAAGACACTTGGAGCAGAATAACCGTGACATCAATTTCGAGTAACTCGCTACTTTTCACCTCCTGGCGCAAATTCATTCTGCCATTCAGCAGCAGACTGCAAGAAGGTTACTTTGTAAAATGGCGGCGTAATGTTGACTTGAACTGAATTGATTTTTACACGGGTCAAAGGGGTTGAGTGTGTTTGCAAACGTCATTAATTCAAATTTCCGTAGCTTCAGAAATGTATTCTTGACATCCTTGAAAGATCTGCGAGCTGCCTGTCACTTGCGATGAGTCGGCTCCTTCTCGCTGCAAAGCATCTAACCTTAATGCCGCGCTCGGTGTTTTCCCATCGTTAAAAATCCATAAAGTGCTTTAGTACGAGGAGTGCACTGTGTACATCCATAAACAATGGCCGACATGAATAATTGTGACGACGCAAGGAGCCGCGTGTTTGTCTCTCCGCACACCCGTCAAACGTATCATTTCCTCGTTAGAATGGATGAATGGTCGCACCTCTGGTGATTGTGTCTCAGTGTGAGACAGCTAGCCACTGTGGCTCTCTTAAATGAGGATTGTGCATGCGGGAGGACGGCGGAACGGGAGGGGGGGTTGTCGGTGTGTCTGCGGAGGATCCCTGCGGCGTTGCCGAAGGCGGGAGAAGGAGCGGGCGGCAGAAGTTCCCACCATTATGTTGTAAGCGTTCTGATCCCATTGCTATGAAAATGTGGTCGTCCTGAGAACCGTTGTGAGTTCTCGTGTGGACCAGTGTGAATATTTGATGACGTGAAGTGTTGATAATAAATTCACTGCACTTTTGTCACAGCGGCACCAGCCGGGAAGGTCGCGAGGGGTTTGGGAAGGGTAGAAGGTGTTGGGGTTTGGAATTTCGTTAGTGTTACCAATGGGGTATATGCCACGGAAGAGAAGGGACTGGTTTTTGCACAACAGTTTGTTTCCGGTTTGGTTTGCGACGTGTGGGCTGCGTCAAAAATACTTGTGCTTCCGACTTTGTGCCCCTGGGTTGCGCGTTCGCAACCCAGACCGGAAATAAACTGATGTGCAAAATCACGTCCCGCCTCTTCCGTGGCATATACCCCATTGCGGTTGGGATCAATTTAGTAATGGTTTAGGTTGATGCATTTGAGGGTGTATTCAGACCTGCACTGTCTGGTCCGCTTTAAACGGACCAGAGTTCGTTTCCCACGCTGGTGCGGACCTTTTCTGCTGGTCTGAACACACATAAACGAATCCTGGTACGGACTAAACAAGCGCTGTAGTCTGAATACAAACCACGGCTGATCCACTCCAACTGCTGGACATATGCGCCTTTTTGGGCTTAACAAGCCATCGTAGTCAAGTATCGCGGGGGAAAATTTTGCCCGGTAGTGAATATTGTGCTAAATTCCTTCATAATCATCCGTATTCTGTTTAGCCACTCTGCTGTCAGCATGTTGTGGTGGGGGCGGGGTAAGCGGAGCGCAACTGCTCCTCCGTTTACTACACGCAAAATCGACGACACGTTCCAAAATTAGAAACAGCGTGGCAGAACCTCCGTTGAATGAGCTGCCCTTGACACTCGCATATATCTTGCATCTAATAACGCAACAAATATGCAGTGCAGTAATGCAGCACGTCGGAATTTCACGTTTTCCGCTATTTCCGGGTTTCGTACGCGTACAGCCCTCGTCATTTCTGTCCAATGGGAGCACGGATCGTCACGTGGGTCAACGTGATTCCGCAATATAGTCCACTTGCAAAAAGCACAGTGTGAATATGAACCGCATCAAACTAAAAAAAATAAAGTCCGCTTTTGGTCCGGACCAAACAAGCGGACTAAAGGACTTTTCTGGTCTGAATACCCCCTTAGTGTTGGGTTAGATTCAAGATTGTAAGGACCAGGGTTAGGCAAAGAGGTTATGGTTTGGCTTAGGTTAAGTTTTTAAGATTTATCTTTTTCTTTTTCTTTTTTTTTCTTTTTTTTTTCTTTTTTTTGATGGCAAAGAGATACAGATTAGTGTTATTAAGGTTTGGGCTAGTTCTGGATTTAGGGTTAGGATTATAGGTCAAGGTTACGGTGCAGAGTTAGTTACTGTTTGGACTTTGGGTTAGGTAAAATAAATTGTTGGAGATGTGTGATTAAGTGATTACATCGTGACAATTATGATGAATGGATGCATACATTTTTTTGTCCACTAACCTAATTGATAGCAATTTATGTATAAAATATATATTTATAACTCACTATTTTAAAATGATGAATATTTATACAATTCTAGGATGTCGTGTAACTGACGACAACTCCGATTCCGATTGTGTAAATCCGATTGTCAGCAACCATTCTTCTGAAACGATGGCTGCTTGCATGTCGTCTCCCCTTTTGAATCATTGATGAGCTCGATAATATCTTTTTGCAGCCGCGCATGAAATCCAAGTCCCACCTTTGGCGTTCCAACTGGGCAAAGTGACCGCGCAGCCCGCAAGAAGAGCTTTGACATTTGATCCACCGGCCAGAAACAGACAGAATAGACTTGATGTATTTCATATTTAGTGGCAAACGTGCACGGAACGAGGCGGTCGATCTCAGAGGTCGAGCTGCTCTGTCGTCGCCCGAACATCTTTTCACTTTTCAACCTGCCCATTGTGTGAAATGGGAGTGTAAAACTTTTGATTTGATCCGAAGTGAAGACAAGCTACACTTGATTTGCGCTTTTTAAGCCAAGCCACATACCGATTCTTTGGGCCTGCGATGTCCAGCGGTGGAAAAGTAAAGTGATATTTATGGATGAACATTATGGAAAGTCACGGGTCAAAAGGTTTCACTTCCTGGCAGATGGCGTTTGCTGCCGGCTGTGTCTATGGCTCAACCTTAGTGACGTCTTCTAACCTTTTCACACTCGATAAACATGACTGTATGAACAAAATACGACCGCCATTTAATGGCTGACAAAAACCCAGATGATCCTACTTATTGTAATGACATACGGCCATTTAAGCAGAGAAAACTCTTGGGTTTAGGCTGAGGGATAACGGCTGTGGTTTGAGTAAATGTCCTAAGAGTTATGGTTTGGGGGTGCAAGTTCCGATGGTTCAGAGTTTAGGGATAGGGTTAGAGTTTGACTTAAAGGCTGGGAATAGGGGTTGGAGTCAGGTTTAAATCTAGAACCGTTTTTAAATTCAGAGATCGACTTATGAAAATGCAAATCAATTTTTATTTTCCACATCCGCAAGTTGGCAATGTAGCAACTTGTAATATCTATGGACTTTTTAGACAAATCATGGTTTTACTGAAAGCAGCTCCCATAAAAGATGCATTGCTATTTATGGATGAACATAATGGAAAGTCACGGCTCTAAAGGTTTCACTTCCTGGCAGAAAGCATTTGCTGCTGGCTGTGTCTGTAGCCCAGCTGTAGCAGACCATCTCGAAACCTTTTTCACACTCAATAAACACAACTTTATGAACAAAATACGGCCGCTTTTTAATGGCCGACAAAGCCCAAACGACCCTACTTATTTTAATGACATACAGCTGTTTAAGCAGCTATTGTCTCTTGCGTTTCAGAGGTAGAGTTAAGGTTTGAGGGTCTGGGTTACATTTAAGGATTGGGTTAAAGAAGGGGTTGTTGTTGTTGTTTTTTGTAGGATTGGTGGTTGGGTAAAGGTTTTAGATTAGCATAATAGGTTTGGATTAAGGTTTTAGGGTTAGAGTTTAGAGTTTTATGGTTGAAAGGTTTGGGTTAAGATTTTGGGGTTAGGTATGGGGATAGCTTTTAGGGTTATATGTTAGAGCAGCCTTCCCCAATCCTCGTCGTCAAGGGCCGGAGTCCTGTAGGTTTTAGATGTTTCCGTACTCCAACACACCTGATTCCTACAATCAGATCATCAGCAAACTCTTCAGACGCCTGATAACGATCCAGATTTTTAAAAACAGCTGCGTTGGAGTACAGAAACAGCTAAAACCTGCACTACTCCAGCCCTCGAGGACCAGGATTGGGAAAGCCTAGGTTCAAGTTTCGGTTCTACGGTGAGAATTAAGGGTTGTGGTCTAGGGTTCTGGTTTCAGGATTAGGGGTTGGGGCTAGGGATTGGCATTTAGGATTTATGAGTCTTAGGGTTAGGTGTATGGGTTTGGGTTAAGAATTTGGGACTAGGATATTTTTGTTAATCCACATCCCTAATTGATAATGTAGAAAGATTGAATACTTCGGAACCTCTGGACAAACCAGACATTTTCACTGTTTTGATGAAAAGACTCATCGATGTTGATGGATAAGGAATCTTGCTGCCGGCTGTGTCTATGGCACAACTGTAAGAGGACGACCATCTCGCAATCTTTTCAGACACGAGAAAGACGACTTGACTGAACGCTATGAACAAAACACGAGTGCCATTTAATGCGAGACAAAAACGCAAATGACCCTACTTACTGTAATGACACATGGCTGTTTAACAGCTATTCTCTCTTCCCAAAGAAGCCCTTTGTGGGTGTTTTGTTCAGCACAAAAGCACAAAAGAAAAAGAAAAGTCCTTTTTAGTCATCCTCGAATCTCTTCTCTTTTGTCCGTGCATGCATTGCAGGGACCAATTAAACTAATGGAACTTTTACTGCTGAACTCTGCATAAGCCTGCCTTGTTTTGGTCCCACACGCACTGTGAACTCCAATTGCGCCCGAGGAGGAAGTGCACTATTTAACACAAAGTGAGTCAAGAGGAAGCCCCGCGCTGAGGTAACATCTTTAGGATGGGGGGCAAGGCTTGACGAAACGCGAGGCGACAGGTGCGCGCTTTTTCCCATGAACGGAATTTGCGGGAGATGAGACGACACCGCCAAGGTGCCCGAAGCGCGAGTGGGAAGCACCAAGTGGAAATTGACACTGTCAGATGTCATCGGCGTGAAGGGGAAGGAGAGGCAGACGTGCACCTGCGTCACTCCCGCCCCATTCGTCCCCGACGGCGCGCCGCGGCAAAAAACGCCGAGAGGAATCGCCAGAGCCGAGCGCGCTGAAATATTCATGGTCTTCCTCGGCGGGCGACGTTCCAGCGATGTCAGATTGCCAACAAAAAGAGAGGAGACGGCGTATAAAGCTTTCATAGTTTGCTGTAAATGTTGGATGACAAATCTAATTAGCTTCTTTCCGTCAGCAGAAAAAAAATGTTCTTTTATTAATACAATCGACCTCGTTCTGCACCTGATTTAACATAACTTCTATTCATAAGCAAAGACGGATGGTTACTTTAGTATGTAATTACCTTAATTTTTTTGCCTCTTAGGGACAAACCAAAGTTGAGGTTTAAAAAAAAGAATGCATGCATCACAATGTGCTACAAAAGTGTAACAGCAGCACAAAAGTGACAAAATCAGCAACGATGCAAAACGTCACATTTTGGTACGAGCTGTTTTACATCAAGTCTAATTTCATGTTGTGACTGGATCCGGTTTTCAAGGGTTCCATTTATAAAGAGAAAAAAAAAAAAGAACCGTTTTTTTTCCCCCCAAAACTTCTGAAACCACATCCCCCTTTTTTGTTTGTCTAAGTGAGAATTGGCTGGTTGTTTTTGCAATCAACACAAAAATCTTTTATTAATCCAACTGGCCTCGTTTTGTATGAGATTTAACTTTCATAATAAAAACAACTCCGCGTTAATAATCAAAGACGGATGTTTACTTCTGCGTGTAAATTATTTTAGTTTATTTTGCCTCTTAGGGACATATTTGCTTCTACTGCTTGCCTCTGAACCCAAAGTTGAGCTTACTAACAAAAAATATGTACCTGTATAACAAATTGCTCCAAATGTGGCAATATCTATTGGTTGAAATCTCTTGTCTAGATTGACACGCTTGTGGTAGTCTAACCTGAAGGTAGGTTGGTACGGACGCATATTGGAGGTAGGTAAAATATGGTATGGATGTAGGATGGAGTAAAAGGAAGGTTAGTAGGTAAGTAGGCTAGGTGGAAAGATGGGCAGGTACATGTAGGTGTGTAGGATGGACTAAAAGGTCGGTTGGTCGGAATGTAGGTCAAGTGGATAGTAAATAGGTAGGTAGGTAAGTAGTTCGAAAGGAGAGGCAGATAATATGGGTCGACAAAGAGGTAAGAAAGATGACCAGGTAAGTTGACTGGATTAACAGCTACAGTTGAGTTGATGCGTAGGTTGGTACCCAGTCAGCAAATTTGGTGTGGCCGAGTGGTGGGCCACATAAGGCACTTGCACTTGGCACACATACTGCGATGAATTACGGTCCTTTGGTGGCCCACATCCGGCAACCATGAGGGCCACATGTGGGCCTTATGTGGCCCACATCTAAGCCAAATTATATAACCACAGCTGGCCCTATGCTGGGCCACATCCGGCATCCACCATGTGGGCCACATAAGGCCCACATGGTGGATGCCGGATGTGGGCCACCAAAGGACCGTAATTCATCGCGGTATGTGGGCCAAGTGCAAGTGCCTTACGTGGCCCACCACTGGGCCACACCAAATTTGCTGACAGGGTGGTTTTGCAGGGTGGAGAAATAGGTAGGTTAGAAAATTACTGTAGTTCGGTAGAAGGTCGTTTATGTTTACAAGACAAATATTGTCATTATCGCTATATCATGTACCAATTGTCATAATCAGATTCCAAGTCAGCAGTTGGAAGTGTTTCCAGTGCTGAACATGAAGCAAGATGTTAAAGTGTTGAGGGTCCAAAAAACTTTGATGGTCCCACTCCAGTGTCAAGATGTACCCCAAAAGCTACAGCAGCTGCCATTTTGTTGTTACATTCAAATGTTGCCAACTGTTGTTCGTATTTAAAAGTTGCGGGGAGTCCTGCAATATCCATAAAAGCCTTACAGGCCAAGCTAATCTTGAGCTAATTATTAGCGGCTGTTGCTTTCGAGAGTATTGATTTCTGGTTGGCACAACACAATCTCTCTCGCTTTCTCCCCCCGTTTTTTTTTGTTTTTTTTGTCGGAGTCAGCCGGCGTAATCTTGGCGCAACAAGACGCCCCCCCCACTCCCCCCCTCCCGTGGAGAGGTGCCATTGTTCCCAAACACGGCGAGCGCCTTGATCTGTATGCAGGTCCACCTCGAGCTTCCTCATCGCTCACACAGTGTGTTGCTCGCGCTGCAGGCCTCATTACGTCCTCTAACTCTGAATTCATGGAGCATGAGTCCCACGGCGAAGCCTGCTTGTTTGGCCCCGCGCATTAGCTTGAAGCTTTGTTTTGCGTCTGAGAAAAACATTGCAAGCTTGTCAACCGGACGTCTATTTACACATCATACTTTTAAATGACGTTCAATTTCCCCTGGAGGCTCACGTTCTTTTTGCATGGACAAGCAAATAGACAAATCATTTTTAGCAGCATTGATCTGCCAAATTAGCAGCTAATCAGGCTATTAGCAGCTTGTTGGCCACATCTAATTGCAAGTTTGGGGAACAATTCCCTTTTTGGCAAGAAGGAAATAGCACAAACATTATCGTGACATGTTTTTTTTTTGTCTTGGTTTGCATTTTTAGGTTGTGTAGTACACTTGTAGCAACACAAATGCTAACGTTAGCGAAAGCAACAAATTGTACTTTGTAAGTTTGCAGTTTGTTAGTCTACTGAAACGTAATCTCATTTTGGAATGCTTTTGGGCACTCAGTAAATAGCTCAATTATTATTATTATTGTGGCCCACTTTTTTTTTATTTGAATTTTAAAGGTCCAGATCAGTTTGGATCCAAATAGTTTAATTATAGCAACATGCTAACGTGACGCATAGAAGCTAATCATTCTTGTATGAGTAGTTTATGTCATTGCTATTTTTGGAAGTAAGGAGCTTTAAGCCAGGCAGGGATTTGAAAATTTTTAGATCACATTTTTAAGGTT
The DNA here is from genome assembly GCF_051991245.1 of Festucalex cinctus. NCBI lineage: Eukaryota > Metazoa > Chordata > Actinopteri > Syngnathiformes > Syngnathidae > Festucalex > Festucalex cinctus. Next base: position 5,565,567 of record NC_135430.1, on the reverse strand, counting down.
AGCGTTACTACCACCGAAGCCAGTAAATTTACAGGTCAAGTCAAGGGCCTTTTACAATTTGTTGAGGTTTGGTTTTGAAACACCGATTCCCCAAATGAGCAGCTGTTCTGGATATTCGTAGCTTTTTATCCTCGTCGAATTATCTGCTTTGGAGGTGATCCCATTTCGGCCACCTCTGAATTATTGCACAAATATTATCGGGAGCCTAATTTGGTTCATATTTTAAAGTTGTGATGCGATTTTAAAAGCCGGCAAATTTGTAGGTTGACACCAGCTTCCTCGTTTTCATGTCCGTGCAATCCAGGTGGGGGAAAACAAATGAAAGAAATTTGAAGCTTTAATTGGCAGCGTAAAAAGGTGTACTTAACTCATTGGGGTTTGGCTTTATAACACTGACTCACCCAATTAGCAGTTAATTTGGCCAATAACGGACGGTTAGCCTCAATTTAATTGTTGGTTTTGGAAACCAATGCATTTCAGCCGGCAGGACTTAAAAAAAAAAAAAAAAACACTATTTTAGCTCTCATTTTCAGGTTGTGTTACAGCTCCAAAGCCAATAAATTTGTGGGTCAAGTTGTCATTCCAGATTATTTTTGGACGTTGGAAGTGGTAGCAACACAAAGCTAATGTGACCTGAAATAGCTGATCAGACTATTAGCAGCTTTTTAGCCTAATCCAATTGCCATTTTAGGAGCCAACACACTTTTAGGCCGGCAGGAAATAGCTCAGCTATTATTGTGATCTTCTTTTATTGTTTTTAACTTCACAGTTTGGTTTCCGTTACACCTCTGATACTATCTATGACAAGTTTGTTTGCAAACCACAATTCCGTAAGGAAAAAAAAAAACAAAAAAAAAAACAACGGAACATTCATGCCAGCCTGTTTAGTGCTTTGCGGGGTTTGGATTTGTCAGTCAGACCAGCCCAATTAGAGTAGAGGCTAATCTGGATAAAAGTGTCCCTCACCTAATTGTTATTTCTGGATACCATTCAATTTTTGGCTAGCATCAAATAGCTCATCCCTTACCTGGAAGACATTTTTGTTGTTGTCCAGTTGCGGCCACATTACGCTAACATGGATGTTTACTCAGGCTATTTATTAGCTTGTTAGCTTCATCTAATAGATAGATCCCCTTTTGGTCAGAAGGAAATTGCAAAGCCATTACTGTGAATGAGGGGTGGGTGATATGGCCTAAAAATAATATCACAATATTTCAAAGAAATTTGCAGTGACGATGTTTTTGACAATATTGGTAATAATTATTGAACAATAGATTTGTAATTGGTACTTAGCACTTTTATTCCAGCACAATATATAAGCCACCTTTTTTCACAATTGAAATGTAAACAAAGTGCAAATATAGCAACCCTAATGGAATGAAATGGAAATTAAAAAACAGACCAGGTAGTTTTTACCCTGAAAGGTCCAATTGTAACATGCGGTAACTGCTTAAAGCACTTGAAGCACATTATACTTAGCAGATACAGAGAAAACACAAACCTTGAGAAGGCAGTGGCAATTGCATGAGTCAAGAAAGTCCATTATGTTTCTCCTGTGTGGTTTAGCACTCGCGTTGTAGAGGCAAAAAAAAAAAAAAATCACCAACGATGCGGTCGCAGCCAGCTTGTGGTGTCATCCTTTGGACATCCCAGGCATTGTTAAAAAAATGTGTTTCCCCCGCGATTGTTTAGGTAGTGGTTATTTTGCCGTAACTGGCAACCCTCCTGCGAGCGTTATTTTGCCGTGAATGTCTCTGATTGGTCAATCAGAGGAGCGGGAAAATGCCGTGATTGCTTGTAGACAATTACTCGCGAGTATGAATAAGACAAATGTGCACTTTTAGGGTGCTGAGCGATAGCAACGTGCACGCCTTCTCGTCGAGAGCACATTAACTTAGCATTAGATTAGCTTAATTAGAATTACGTCACCCACCACATCAATTTCACGATATTTCAAATTCTTATCACCCAAAAAAAATACACCGGTAATATCGTAGAAGGTATGATATGGAACACCCCTACTGTGAGGCTTCTTTGGTCTCCTCCAGATGGACGTTAGAGAACCAAAGCAGCTAATCATTGTTTAAAAAAAATGAGGAGGCTAATAAGCTATTATTAGCCTCCTCATTTTTTTTAAACAATTCTATTTATAGCACAAAACTAGCACCAACATTACATGAATAGTTATTTTGTTACATTTTGAGGTCATGTAGTGTGTTCAGTTGTAGCCACACAATGCTAATGGAACCACAGTGGCTAATCAGGCTATTAGTAGCTTGGTAGCCACTTCTAGTTTGTCGTTTAGGAACGAATTCCCGGAAACAGCACAAATATACCCAAACAATTAGCCACACAATGCTAACTTGATTCATAGCAGCTAATCAACATCTCGCCTCGATCTAACAGAGTCGAATCCCTGCAAAGGTTTATTTTCAAGCAAAGGCACTGGCTCGGGATCAAATAGATCAAATGTTGGGGGATGACACGTTTGTGGTGTTCTCGCTTAGATGGAGAAGGAGGGAAAGAAAGCCAACAAACAAGTTCCTGCCTCCCTCGCTGGAGGACAAATTATTATCTAATGAGAGCAACGTTTGCAGATGCTGGAAATAGCTCAATATTTTAAGGCTATTGGATCCTGTGGATGTTTGCCTGTGAAAGGCAAACATTTGAGGATGCAAGGTGTGTGATGTGAGGCAGGAACTGGTGGAGGTTTGCGCGTGGCTGACTTCCTCACTCCTAATCTTGACGGGGGCAGATCTGGGATTAGCGAATCGGGAGCACCAGGTAATCCAACCTGTGTCAACGCCTGACGCTAAATATGGCTTCCAGCCGGCGGGATAAGCCGATCGCCAACTCCAGTGAGGGGGAGTCGGGTCGGGTCTCCCAAACCGGACCTTAGCCCGGTGGATTTCAGAGGCGGGTTCTGCATTTGCGATCTGGTCCTTTAGTGGAGGAGATACCAGACTTAATCCGCCGCTTAATACCACTGCACAAATATGGGACTGAAAAAGGTGGATTGATGGTGAAGGTAAAAAAAATTAATAAATAAATAAATTATAGTCAACATGAATCCAACGGCTATAACGTTACAAAAATAATGTTAAATGCAACTGCTACCTATTATTATTATTATTATTATTATTAGTAGTAGTAGTAGTATTATTATTATTATCATCATTAGTATTAATTCAATATCTCGTGTAATAACCTTACAAAAATGCTCGATTTATGGTCGACTAAAAATGGACTAAATAAAAATTATGTTCTGGGGTTGGATCCCAAAAACGCAGACATAAATAATACTTTTAACTATTTATTCACATCAAGAGGCGTGGAACAAACTTGACTAGACAAGAAACAACAAGGGTTGCACAGAGGAACAGAGGTAATAATCCGACAAAAACACACACTTCTCAGTCAGGCTTATACAGACAGCAAATCGATCTAATTGGCTGTGGCTAGACATGTGGGTAACAGGACTGACATGGTATTATCTGATTGGATGTTGACCAGATAAAGAGATGAAAGATTCCTGACATCACATAGCTTCTGACATCACATAGCTTAAAACCAGTTGAAACTAGATGCTGGTTACATCAGTTCAAAATAGACGACCTCAGTTCAAAACAGACACTTGACCACACGGTCATGACCCAAACATAACCCTTGCATGACCCAAGTCATGACAAAAATCGGATGAGGTTGACTAACTGTGATTAAAAACTAACAAGCGCGACTGAAATTGGACTAAAACTGAAAACTAAATTTAAAAATGGCAGATGAAATTAACACTACTGGTAACAGGTGTAAAAGTGGTAGCGATGATGAGGCTTTTCGGTACCGCTGATGGTTTCCACCATGGAAAATTTGGGGCAGCACCAAAATAAAAATAAAGTTTGCAGTAGTAGAATTGGAAGTGTTAGTGGAAGAGGCAAGCAAACAAGTCAAGTCACGTTTATTTGTATCGCCCTGAATAACAAAAGAGTCTCAAAGGGCTTCACATGCCCACAGTTGACAAATATGAATGACATCCCCTGAATGAATCAGAAACATTGCTATTGTTATCATTACATTTCAGAAAATACATTTTTTTCATGTTTTGTTGGACTTATTGGATGCATCTGTTCATGCTGCGTAACAATTCATTTGACATTACGCTGAAACTGATTAATTAATAATCGATTCATCTGTCGATTATCGACTATCAGAAAGAATTAGCGATTAGTTTGATCGATTAATCGTTGCATCTCTAATTGTGGTTAAAACTCATGACAGTACCTCCAGGAATTGCAAGGAAGATGATATGGCATGACTCCTTCTTGTGATTGCCCTTAAATCATTCATAGGCACCAAAATCGCATTGCTGAATCAGCATCAAAATAAAATTTGTTTCTGGCATTTTTTTAGTTATTTATTTAAGTTTTTTTTTTAATGAGTGGTAAAGATCCGTTCTGCCCGTGATAGTTTATTTTGCCCGTGTCTCCCCGACCAACCCGCTTCCTGACGTGATTTATCCAAAGTCCGCTGAGGATCTCTCGGCTGCAGAGCGCTGTACTCTCTTAAGCAGGGCGATAAATTCACGTGAGAGTGCCCAGCTCGCAAGGCTTGTAAACATTTAATAACATGTGATCGATGCGTCGCGTTTACGAGGTCAAACCGACGCCAGTTAAGTGGGGGAGATCCGGCCAGTAAAAAAAAAAAAAAAAAAGACTCGGGAGTCCACAACGCAACCGAGATTTAAGGCTGCATATATTGGAGTAGAAATATTTTCTTCTCTGGCCAAAAAAGTTTCTCGTAGGTGCAACTTTTCCAAACACGGTCATCGTATGCCAGGCCTCGATTTTCTGTGTTCGAGGATAAAATCGGTTGCTCCGTCATCATTACTGTGGGTTCCTTACTTTACCACTGAGTTCAGATACTACATAAATTGGAACATGCTGTAGTTTATCATTAACCTACACGACACTAAGACTGTGGTAAAGTCATAATTACAATAAATATTTGTGAAAAACACTTCTCAGCCATAACATTTCTCATCAAACAACCAAATGGAAAACAAAGTTCTTGTCCCCTTTTTCGCTGGACACGCTAATGCTAAACTACTAAAAGTGAATTGTGCATCGAACCCCAGGTCAGAAATTGGGATATGAATTACGGGTGCACCGATCGATCAGCCAGTTCGATTTATCGGCCTCGATTTCCTTAACTCATTCTTTCCCTTCCACGAGTTATCTCGGGTATTTAATATATGCGGCTCGCCCCATTCTCCGAATTAACTTGGTTTTTGCGTTTTTTTTGTTTTTTGTTTTTTTTTAATGCAGAACCTCATGCAAATCCCCAGCAAGTATTGAGCTGAAAAAAATAATTGTAATGAGGTGTAGTTGCCAGCAGATGGCCACAGTAGCTCTGATCAGAGGAGGGCCAGCAGGTAGGCGGAGTGGAAGACGCCCACACAGGACAAGGAAATAGGTGGAGCATTAGCTTAGCTTAGCAATTTGTTAAGACGTGACTACTGCTGATTACTCAGGATTCAGGAATGACAAATGCTAGAGAGAAACGATTTTTTTTCTGATGAATGATGATGTTTTAAGCTTTCTTTTGGGTGGGTCTCATGTTTATATACTCATAGAACACAATATTCTGTAGGGCATCAAAAATGGGTTAAAGTCTTGTAAAATGGCTGGCACTGAGGAGTTGGCAGCGCTGCAAATGGCATCCATTCAATGAGTTCATTTTGGGGGATCGGTGATCGGCCAATCCCTTAAAACAGGGGGGTCTAAACTACGGCCCGGGGGGCATTTGCGGCCTCCCGTCCATTTTTCAGTGGCCCGCAACATATGCTAAAAATGGCATTTGACTCAGTTCAAATAAAATAAAAACAAAAATGTTTGGAGATGGTCAAAGTAAGAAGGGAGTGTGTAAAAAAAACACAGGTGCTATTAAAGGTTATTTTAGTTGGATAAAACTAACGAAAAAACTAAAAAAAAAAAAACAGTTTTGTTAACGAAATAAAATAAAAACAGATGCTTTTTAAAAAACGAAAACTAACTGAAACTACATTTTATGTTTACAAAACTAACTAAAATAAAAAATGTCCTTCGTTTTAGTCTTTGGTAATTAATTTAATGCATGAGTCTTTGGGAATGATTTTTAAATATTGCGCACAATACTACACATAAAAAAAACTAAAACTAATACTGAAACTAACGAAACTAAAACTAAGCATTTATTAAAGAACTAAAACTAATAAAAATCTAACAGAACCACCCTGAAAACCAATTAAAACTAATTAAAAAAAAAAACTCAAAACAAAATAAAAACTAAAATGAAAAATTCCAAAACTATAATAACCCTACTGCCATATTACAAATAAATTGATTTATATACTGTAGCATTTTTCTAAATATGCAAAAGCACAAATAAATTATTTTTACAATTTTTAGGACTAAACACAATTTCTCTTCATAACATTATGTGGTCCTTGCGTCCTTCTGATTTTCTGTATGTGGCCCTCAAATGAAAAAGTTTGGACACCCCTGCCTTAAAAGGTTAACCGATCTTTTCCACCGATCTCATCTTCCTGCTCAGAGGTCTGAAAATGTCATCCGCTGTCCTCTTCTCCTGAGTTGATTAATCGGGTTTTTCAATTTTTATTTGGTAAAATTCCTTCTTGTGCGGTTAAAACACATCCATTTGTATTATTTCACAGATATTTTTCAATGTTTTCCAACAACAAAACATGATTGGAACACTAAAGGTTTATGCTGCTTGTTTGGGGAAAAAAATCGTGATCGTCAAAAATTGGGATCGGCCTTAAAATTGTGATCGGTACACCCCGAATCCGATCTTAACTTTGGTGTATCATAACAGCTTTAACATTTATTGTTCACTTTACAACTAGAGATGTTTCAATACTACGATTTTAACTTGTATCTCAAGCATTGTCGTCATTTAACACAATGAGAAAAAACTTGCGTTTTTTCTTTTCTTTCTGCTGCAGATGCTCATTCACCGACGTGTTAAACCGCAGTATAGCGCGAACGACTGCTACTCCTCATTTTCAATTTTCCACGAGTACTGGTATTGGTACTCGCCCATCCCTAATTACAAAAATCTCGCAAATTATTTTGTTTACTACGATTGTGAGTTTTTTGTGAAACTTCCAAAAATTTTGCCAACACCGGATCTAATCAAAAAATTAAAAGAGCCGTGAATGCCATATCATTGTGCTCATTGCCGTCCATATTTGCGGCGTTATCAGGAGGTGTCGACGTTGCTTTTATAGCGCGGCGTGTTAACATGTCCCTGACACGCCAACGTCTTAATCTCTTAAAGTGTTTAGCGTGCAGTAAAATTCCCGCCCCACCTGCGGAGCGTCAAGTCCGCATTGCAGGAAGCGCGGCTGTGTTACCCGCCTAATCCCCCCCGGTTATCACTTTAGCCGTACAAACGCGGCAGATTTGCTTTTCACGCGCCGTGTTTGTTTGTAGAGCAGGCTTTTATCACCTGAGAGAAGGAAAAAAAAATGTCGGCTTCATCTTTTCTTGAAACGTTACGCGGCAGTCGACACATTCGCACGTCAAGCCGGTTATCGGTCGGCGTCACGTTGTAGGTCGTAGCGTGTCATCGCCGTGGCAACATGAAGGAGAGCCAAGCCCGGTGAGACTTTGCCTTGTTAAAGCGCAGTTCGATGCCCTTCCACTCCAGGCCTGAAGGTGGCGGTGATGCACGCAGGTAGCTGATCTTTCTGGTGGGTTACTTCCTCGATGCAAAAAATTGTACATACAAAATAAAAAATTGATTTTCTAAATATTTCATTTTATTTAGTCAGTCTAACACACAAATTAAGTTGGTGTCTATAAATTATTTATTATTATTTTATTAAATTAGTTAGTGGTGTATAAATTGTAAGCAAAAAAACAATTGTATGATGTACTGTATACATCAATATTGAAAAGTTCAATTTTTGTGTTTATATAAATATATAATAAAATAATAAATAAAATAAAATATATTATTGATTTTATATATTGCTGTGTTCTTATATTTTAGCTGTAACCCAGTTCCATGGTGTACTTTGTTAAATTTATATTATTATTAATTATTTTATTTTTAATTATTAATTACAAATTTTGACATGTCAACTAGTTTCATGTTGTATTTTTGTAACACAAAAATATTCATATTATTTTGTTCTGGTTCTGTTAATGTAATTTCTTATAGACATAAAAAAAATACTTAAATATATCTTTTTTTCCCCTCTAAAAAAATCTCTAAAAAATGTTGTACTTTATAAATTTCCAATTATTTTACCAGTCACCTCATTCACAAGTTTGTTGCTTTTAGTTTGTTACTCAAAGAAAATAATCATGTCAATAAGTATTTAGTTTTTGCATGTCAATCCATGTTGAATGACTCACACAACAATGTTTTGTGTTTTATATTATGATTTATATGTCAACCATATTGTTGGACATACAACTAAATAATTTTTTTTTTTTTTTTGCATGTGCAGTCCACAAGTGGTCTTGTGAACAAAAATGTTTATAGTAAATCTCCCCCCAATATATATACTGATTAGTATTTTCTAAATGTGATGAAAAAAAAAAAATCGCAACAATCGACTTAGAGATTCGAATCGGGATTAATCGGTATTGAATCTAATCGTGCCGTATGAATCGTGATACGAATTGAATTGTCAAGTACTAGACAATATATATATATATATATATATATATATATATATATATATATATATATATATAATTTTTTTTTTTAATTATGTATTTATATATTTATATGTATATATTTTAAGCACAACAGCAAAAAATGAAAAAGTCCTGACTTGACAGTTTGGTAGGCGTCAATGAAATTGTTCCGACCTCACCACCTGATGTTTTCCATGCTCGGTGGTGGTAAACATCACTTGAAATTGGCGTCAGACGTCTGCAATAGATGCGACCAAACAAAGCGGCCCCGGTCCATTATAAAGCTTTGGCATCCGAAAGGTCCGCCCCATCACTCGCGTCTCCCCGGGGGCTTTCGAGTGCTTCCGCGGAAGCAATAAGAAGAGGAAAAGGCCGCTCCATTCACTCGCCTTATCAGTGAATTATTGCTAATGCATCCTGCTGGTGGCAATTAACCATCCTTGTTGTCTACGCCCCACGCCGACATGGTTCTACCTGCTCGGGAATGTTGGGCGGGAATGCCCGCACTCTGTCAGCCTGTCTGATTTTCACATAGGGGAGGCAAACGGCCCCCGAAGAGATAAGGCGGCCGGACGATGAGCGTGTCGGCCTGTACGAGGCGAGACGCTCCATCACGGCGGCCGCGGGTTCGCGCGGGTGTCAGCGGCCGCTTCCCCGCAGAATGGACGGACGGACCTCCTGGGAAAAGGCTCGGCGGCTCCCGCGTGCGATTCGACACGGAATTCACAATTCTCGGCGAAAGCTGCGAGGTGGTTATGTAACGTGGAATCGGTGACCCGAGGCAAACGAAATTCTTGAGTGTTTTGGAGGGAAGCATCACAAAAAACTGTGGGAAGTCACAAATTACAAGTTCTTTGGAACCGTGAGTAGAATCTGGTGGTACAGGGGCTCCCTCTTGTGGTACGTAAACGGATCGTACAGTTCGGTTGTATTTCACTTTGAAGGAGTCCCGATCATTGCATTCATCTCATTAAACAAGTTATGAAATAGTTGATTGGTAAAATTATACTCCATCAATTGTAATTTTTATTCATTTATTTTCATTGTCTTTATTCATTTATTTTTAATGTCTTGAATTATGTATCCAACACAGTGTTTAAGACTACCTAGTGAGAAAAAAAGATAAGATTTAAAATCCTCATCGTGATAGAGAATCCTAAAGTAGGACGACTTGTTGTTATGACAACTTTAAATCTCATTTTGTCTTTTTGTTGTTGTTCTCAATAAGTGACCCAAACACATCGTTGTAATTAATATATATATATATATATATATATATATATATATATATATATATATATATATATATATATATATATATATATATATATATATAGTAGCGATAATTGGGTCGTCTTTTGGACGAATTAATAATCTGGACGTTACAGAGGTAAATTACATTTACCTCGATAACCTCTAGGGGCACCACGTTGGTTTTGCTTTGGGTTAACAGGAGCAAACAATGACCAAAATCCTTCCTTCATCAGTCATTTATAATCTAAAGTCGCCACACTCGATATTCAGTGGTTCGTTGTACTAACAAAAGAATAATAATCCACTCGGAAACACAGATGACTTAGGCGGAATAGAGTTAATAAAACATGCATTTATTCACGATTGCTACACTACAGTATCAAAACACTGCCTATCTAACTATTCTACCGTCAGAAGAAAAGAAATAAAATAAAGCTAATGAAAATAAGGAAGGAATGCGAATGAATAAGGAAACAGGGAAAAGAGAAATTTGACCTGCCAGATCTGTGATATGTTTCAAACGTAAGTTGCACACAGTGGTATCGATTTGGAAATCAAACGCACACTTACGAGAATCGTTTGCGTCGAATGAGCAGAAAGGTCTTGTGGAAAAAGGGGGAAAAATAGTCAATGTTCGTTCCAAAAGGCAAGAAAATCAAAAAAGGGGCTATTCCACAGGTGAGGAAGGAAGCCGCTCGGGGGCTGACGTACAGTGGCATGAAAAAGTATCTGAACCTTTTGGAATTTCTCACATTTCTGCCTAAAATCACCATCAAACGTGATCTGATCTTTGTCAAAATCACACAGATGAAACAACAGTGTCTGCTTTAACTAAAACCACCCAAACATTTACAGGTTTTCATATTTTAACAAGGATAGCATGCAAACAATGACAGAAGGGGGGAAGAATAAGTAACTGAACCATCACATTTAATATTTTGTGGCCCCCCTTTGGCAGCAATAACTTCAACCGGACGCTTCCTGTAGCTGCAGATCAGTCTGGCACATCGATCAGGACTGATCTTGGCCCATTTTTCTTTACAAAACTGCTGTAGTTCAGTCAGATTCCTGGGATGTCTGGCATGAATCGCTGTCTTGAGGTCATGCCACAGCATCTCAATGGGGTTCAAGTCTGGACTTTGACTTGGCCACTCCAGAACGTGTATTTTGTTCTTCTGAAACCATTTTGAAGTCTATTTGCTTCTGTGTTTTGGATCATTGTCTTGCTGCAGCATCCATCCTCTTTTTAGCTTCAACTGTCTGACAGACGGCCTCAGGTTTTCCTGCAAAACATCCTGATAAACTTTTGAATTCATTTTTCCATGAATGATTGCAAGTTGTCCAGGCCCTGAGGAAGCAAAACATCCCCAAACCATGATGCACCCTCCACCATGCTTCACGGTGGGGATGAGGTGTTGATGTTGGTGAGCTGTTCCATTTTTCCTCCACACATGACGTTGTGTGTTCCTCCCAAACAATTCAACTTTGGCTTCATCAGTCCACAAAATATTTTGCCAAAACTTCTGTAGAGTGCCCAAGTGCCTTTTTGCGAACATTAAACGAGCCACAATGTTTTTTTTAGACAGCAGTGGCTTCCTCCGTGGAGTCCTCCCATGAACACCATTCTTGGCCAATGTTTTACATATAGTTGATGCATACACAGCGATATTGGACTGTGCCAGTGATTTCTGTAAGTCTTTAGCAGACACTCTAGGGTTCTTTTTTACCTCTCTGAGTGGTCTGCGCTGAACTCTTGGCGTCATCTTTGGTGGGCGGCCACTCCTTGGGAGGGAAGCAACAGTGCCAAACTCTCTCCATTTGTACACAACTTCGCTGACTGTTGATTGATGAACATCCAGACTTTTAGAGATGGTTTTGTATCCTTTGCCAGTTTTATACAAACCAACAATTCTTGATAGCAGGTCTTCCGACAGCTCTTTTGAGCGAGTCATGGTGCACATCAGACAATGCTTCTCATCAAGACAATTCTGACCAGGTGTGTGTTTTATAGTGGGCAGGGCAGCTTTAAGTCACTCATCAGTGATTGGGCACACACCTGACTTAAATTGTTTGGTAAAAATTGGTTTCAATTGCTCTTTAAGTATCCTTAGGCAGAGGGTTCAATTACTTATTCCTCCCCCTTCTGTCATTGTTTGCATGCTATCCTTGTTAAAATATGAAAACCTGTAAATGTTTGGGTGGTTTTAGTTAAAGCAGACACTGTTGTTTCATCTGTGTGATTTTGACAAAGATCAGATCACGTTTGATGGTGATTTTAGGCAGAAATGTGAGAAATTCCAAAAGGTTCAGATACTTTTTCATGCCACTGTAGTTGCGCGGCTCGTCCCTTGATTGGTCGGCGACTCGGCGAGGTTGATTCTCCGGCAAGGTTGGTTCTGCCGGACAGCTGTCTGTGGGCGGGGCTTCAGTAGGGGGTGGTACACCCTTTCTGTTCGCTCACGCAGACTTAAAAAAAAATTTATTAAAGGGATTAATAATTTGGCATTAAATTTGGTCAGTCTGGCAAATCAGTTTCCCCACACAACCCGTTTAACACATCGTAATTAATGCATCATAAACCAACTTGTGAGGTAATTTCTACTTGAGCCTAATCTGACTGAACTGAAAGATATTGATTACCTTCCATTCCTTATGGAGTACAAATGAAATTGGACGTTCATACACACAAAGATATAACATGAATCATTCGTAGTTCAGTTATCTGTCAAGAATTATCATGGTATAAATGTGTAAAAATGCAGTTGCTTGTATGAATTGTCACTAAGGATAGTTCCAAGTTTCACCACTTGACGGTGCTGTTGCTCCATCTAGACGTTCCAGGAGTGACCCCCCCAAGGGAGTCCCCCCTGGTTGATAAGAAACTTCATAAACATTCCTTTGATCAGTCGTTTGTATATTCCAATTCATTGAAGGCGTTTCTCGGGCTCCGAGAAGACGGGCTTGAATACACTCCTTCAGCAGACGCATAAATTCCTTTGTCACCTGGTCAGCGGCTTCAAAAGAGCTTTGTTGGTGGTTGGGTGACCACCTGCAGAGCTAACCAAGCTTAGATCCTGTCTAGGCAGTGGAATATTTGTGCAACTGCAGAGAATTTGCTTTAGAAGAAGCAAACTTAAAAAAAAATTAGAGGGTTGACTGGGCCATAGGCCATAGTTGTTACAATATATATATATATATATATATATATATATATATATATATATATATATATATATATATATATATATATATATATATATATATATATATATATATATATATATATATACACATATATATATATTAGGGCTGTCAGACGATTAAAAAAAATTAACTAATTAATCGTGTAATTTTTTATAGTTAATCGCGATTAATTTATTTTTATTCATTTTTTTTTAACTTTTGCTTATACAATTTTTTTTAGAAAAATTGTAACAAATATTTTGCCAACTACAGTGTTTAAATTAATGTAGAATGATCACATACAAATAATATTTCGAGTCAAAAACTTTTAATTACTCACAGTTAGCACAAATGAGTGCAGAGTCCATTCTTTGTCAATAAAATGTGCTGTGACCCCCAAGTAGTTATCATTACTCACAGAAGTCCAGTGATCACCTGTGACAGCGACGTTCGCTGCTTTTTGAAGCATGTCCATCCGCTGAGCCAACTCGCCCTCATACAAAGCGTGCATTCTTGATACTATGGTTCCTCTCGACGGCAGATTGTAATTAGTATCCCCCGATGCTGCTCGAATGACCGCTGTCAGTCCGTCGTCTTCAACTATGCTAATTGGGCGGCAGTTTTTCGCTATCCACATTACCAAGGAATCGGTTACCTTGTCACTTACAGCTTTAGTTATCCGCCCACGAGCGCCACACTCCCGCAGCGTTACTTGGCGAGGCCCCTTTGAACGAACTTCACCAGGGTGCTTTGCTCGAAGATGATACGTTAAAGATGTACAACTACGGTGATATTTGAATTCAGCTTTACAAAGTGAGCAAACTGCAGTAGATTTATCCAACGAGTCGTCGGGTAACTTTTTGAAGTAAAACTTTCCGCCCAAAAGTCCGCCATGGTCCATCTTTGCGCCAGGGATGCTTCATAAGTCAAGTGACCAGAAATCGTCGTCGTCGTCGTTTTCTTCTTCTTCTTCTTCTTCTTCTTCTTCTTCTTCTTCGTCTTCGTCTTCTTCGTCTTCTTCTTGTGGCGGTTTGCTTCGGCTCAAGGCAGCAAAGGAACGTTAAAAAAAAAAAAGAAAGAAAAGAAAAGAAAGCTTTAACGGCGTTAATTTTTTTTAAAGCGTTATTTTTTTTTTATTAATCGCCAAATTTAACGCGTTAACTTTGACAGCACTAATATATATATATATATATATATATATATATATATATATATATATATATATATATATATATATATATATATATATATATATATATATACACAGTGGAACCTCTACTTACGAACGTCTCAACATACGAAATTTTCGAGTTACGAAACTCCTCAACGGGAAAATATTGCCTCTTGTTACGAAAGAAATTTCTAGATACGAAAGGTAAAAATACATTACCGAACGCAACATACTTTCGGCTATGGCTATTTCCTACCATAGGTACCTACGAGCGTAAATACTAGATGGGTGTTTGTGCATGTTTCTGGCATCCCATTGGCTAAGAGGAACCTTTACCATCAGTAACTATGAGCGTATACTAGATCGGTGTCTATACAGCGTCCTCATCATTCATCCCGCGGCCCATGAAGTGTTTTTCGTAAATGTATGAACTAACGGCCAACGAATTTGTGCAAAAATTCAAACAATTGGTGATTGATGAAGGCACAGTAAGTTTTTAATTGCGACGAGATGGGCCTTTTTTTTTTTTTTTTTTTTTTTTTAAAAGATGCGTCGCCATACCGGAAGTTTCCATGAAGTTTCAGAATGTGTTTAAAAGAATCGCCCAGAAAAAGTCCAGTCGGGCGTTTGCTCACTAAGATGATGTTTGCCTTGGACATTTCTGAAGGATTGTTTAAAAAAAAATAAAAATACAATAAAATAAAATAAAAAACATCCATGGATCAGTTCTTTACAAAACACCAAGCAAAAAAAAAAAAAAAAAAAAACTTCTGAGAGAGAGGAACATGAACCAAAGAGGGCAAAAAACAATGAGGACAGCAGTTAAAAAGGTAAATGACCATAATTTTTATTCTTTACTTGATTCTTTGTTTTTTTTTTACATTATGCACAACTCTCATTTATTGTGCAATAATCTAATTGTAACATGTATTTGTTACATGTTTTGATACATTTTTATGCTTTATAAAACATTTATGTCTGAATTTTGGGAGGCCTGGAACGGATTAGGGCATTTACATGGAAAATGTGTCTCTACTTACAAAATTTTCTACTTAAGAACTTTCTTCCAGAACCAATTAATTTCGTAAGTAGAGGTACCACTGTGTATATATATATATATATATATATATATATATATATATATATATATATATATATATATATATATATATATATATATATATATATATATATATATATATAATTAAAATTAATTATAAAATAAAAATAATATTTTAGGTATACTGATTTTCGGAAGCATTTTCACCACACAATCAAAAATGATTTGAAATTAAAATTAAGAGACATGTAATTTTCATGACTTTTAGGCATTTCTTAACCTGAACTGCAGATTTACAAAAAGAGAATTTCTGCTGTTACATTTATGAACTATTTCAGCCTGCAAATGTGCTCCTTGTTACACGACTTGATCACCAAACAGATAAATGCAGAAAAAAATGGATTAAAAATGTATAAAAGTATTCATAACAGCACAGTGAATTATTTTGTGTGTGATCGCAGGTCACTTTGACGCGTATATAAATCAAAACACTCGCTCTCAATTTGACTGAAGCCGGATCCAAATAACCTCTCTGAGGCGTGCGGTGGGTTATTAAAAAAAATAAAAATAAAAAAAAAGAAGAAGAAGGTGTTGAGCAGGCAGCAGATGGCTGAAGAAGGGACATGAGAAGAAGGTAATCTGGATTTATGACCTGGCACATATGCCAAGCGCGGACGCATCTGCCCGCCTTCATCGTGCTCGCCGTTTCCTCGTGCAATCGCTCGCTCGGCCTTCGCACATACCGGGAATGACACATTTTGCAGCAACCAGTTGAAAATTGAACAAAGGTGTATGAGGACTGAAAGATGACTGATTTTTTATCGGGTGCTAAAAAAACAAACCCTGAATGATCTGCTGTATCGACCGATAGCCGATATAATCGATATAATGTACACAGGATATGTCTTGTACATAAATTCTTATAATACCACAAATAAGAAAATAAGAAAAATTCCAATTTAGTGACTTTAGTGTTGTCATGTGCTGGAGGTTGGATCCCAAAGCGCAGAGAAAAATAAGGTTTTAACTATTTATTGACAATCGAGAGGCGTAGAACAAACTTGACTAGACGAGAAACAAAGAGATTTGCACAGAGGGGCAGAAAGCAATAATCCGGCAAACACAAACACTTCTCAGAACGCTACTACAGACAGTGAATCGATCTGATTGGTTGTGGCTAAGTAAAGGATTAAAGATGGACATCACAAAGCTCATGACATCACATAGCATAAAACCAGATGAAACATCACATGGCGTCTTTCCATTTCAAATCAGATGAGGGTTAACATCAGTTCAAAACAGACACTTGACCTCACGGTCATGAACCCAACTTAACAGGTCATGAACTGAACTCAAACTTAACCCTGGCGTGGCCCCAGACAGGACAAGCGTAAAAAAAAACAAAAAAAAAACTTCCTTTTGTGAGCTCTCCCGATGTCCATTTGCGCCATTTTATGACTAATTGCTTGTTAAACGAGCACAACACAAACGACTCTGGCTGTTTATTTTTGATTTTTTTTTTTTTTTCACTCTCTCCTTTTCATCCCGCCAAAGCGGCGAGCGGGCAAACATCAAGCGCTCACCAAAGCGTCCGTCTGTCTGCAATTGTTTGATTCCGAATGGGGTCGCCTCTGTCGGAACAAAGACAAATCCTCAGCTGTCATTTGCGCATCGCATCGCGCGCAAAACTCGCCCAAATGGAAGCTCGCTTTTCCTCTTTGATGTTCACGCGACCCTCTGCCAAATAGTGTGACATCCCACAATGCAACTTCGATGTTCACTACAAACTCCACTCCATGTCACTCACTCTCTTGATGGTTTTATTTTTGTTTTTTGTTTTTTAGTCTTTTTTAGTCTTTTTTTTTTTTTTTTTTTTTTTAAGTTCATCCATCATTTCAAGGTTGTTGTTTTTTTAGTCTGGATGGCATTTTAAAAAAAAAATCATCTCTCATTTCCAATGTTTCGGAAACAAAAATTATGGAGGAATTTAAAAGGTATTTTTACTTTTTTTTTTTTTTACTCTGCATGGCGTTTTTTTAAATCATCTATCATTTCCATTTGTTTTGGTAAGAAAAAAAAATCAGAATTTACTTTTTTTTCATAGCAAATGTGACTTAAAAAAAAAACGTTTTATAAAAATTACAACTTTTTTTCTGTAAAAAGATTTTTATTTTTTTTCCCCAGTTGGGAGGGTTTTGTGAGTATTTTATACATTAGGAGTGTGACAATATATCGATATCGCGATAAATGGTGATACTTTGTCTCCCAATAGATTATCGATACGCCTATGCAAGTATTACGATATTTGTAGTTAATAACCAGCCACTAGAACGGCTCCATTGTTCATGACTTATTGAGCAATAACTTGGCGGGCCTCTAGGGGGAGCGCCTCATAAGGGTGGCGGGGAAATGGACGCAAGTCTAAAACATATTTTATGTTTCGACTTTCTGAAGCACACAATTTCTGAGGAATATTAATATTGATTTTATTGGATTTAATATTGAAGTCATTTTATTGATTTATTTACTTTTCTAATGTTACACAAAAAAATGGTGTCACAGTTTATAAAATGAAACAATTGACTGTTAGCATGACAATGGCGTTTAAGAAAGACACAAATTTGTTGACAGAACGTGGTCTCATTTGTATTTGTTTAAAAAAAAAAAATACACTAACGTACTCCATGTGAAGAAGACACCAGTTTGAATATTGCGTTTCAGTGATGGTACAAACAGAAACTATTTTCTCATTGGAGAAAACATCCGTTTATGTCTTGAGTATTTTTATCATACATTATCGTGGATTTATGACCTGACAAATACATCGATAATGGCGGTATCGTGATATGATGAGATCATGGTGAGCCTTGTATCACAGCCTTGTATCGTGAGGTACCCGCAGGTTCGCACCCCTGTTATACATACTTCCAGCTTGAGTTGCCTTCAATCAATCAAGGAAGTATAAATTGCATCCACCCGTGGAGTTTAACGCGCCATCAAGTGCGAGTTTGGCCGGCAAGTTGACGTCCCGTCTCGTCTCTCGTCGCCGTTCATCATGTCATTTTTATTTTTTTTTCCCAGAGTGTTATTTAGGACGCCTCTAATTCACGACGTCTGAATGTTAGCCAAGCGACGTGGAGCATAATTCTCATTCCAAAAGCCGTCTTGTTAAGATGGGCGCCGCCTGTCAAGCCGCGCCGCGCCCGCCCGCCTCCTCCCCCGCCGCCGACGTCTTGATGAATGTGAAAGTGCGAGAGCAATTTTCCAGCCTCATCTCGCATCCTTCTCTTTCCCTTAACCACCCCTCGCTTGGCTTCTCGCTGGTGACAACCACGCCCACCGCCATCCGACGCAACCCGGAGCCAATTTCACGTAATTGGCCGCCGCCCAAGCGCCGCTGGGCCCGCGCCTGGTCGGGCATCCCCCCCCCCCCCCGGCCTAATGAGCGGGTTAATAAACGGCACACGCTTCCTGTTGCGACATCTGCTGCTGGCTTGCTATGGAAGGGGCGAAGGAGACGGCGAGGGCCGGCGACCCGCTGGCTGGCCCCCGCACAAGCTGCTTGTCGGTGACTGCGTACGTACGTGCGTGCGTCTGTGTGACCGGACCTCCCCCAAAGGGGCCCCTCGCTCTCTCTATCAACAATTTGCTAATCAAATTAGCGCGCGGCCTGTTATGAGCGCAGCATCTGCTCTTTGTAATAACGCTCATTATTAACCGTGCTGCAATTAGCGCATGCACGGCTGCGCAACTAAAAAAAAAAAAAAAATGCTTTGCAGTGAACTCCCGCCTATGAACTCTCGCAAATTCACGCTTTTTTATTTTTTTGGCACCTGTCCTCTGGTTTTTGCTGGAAAAAGTCACCTACTCACTGTTTTGGCGCCATCTGGTGGTGTCAAGGAAATGAGCTAACCCTTTGAAGTGTTTGACCACCAAAACGTTTAATGACGCGTGCTAAAATCCGAATGAATGCCACCATAAACGTTAATCGACGTCAACCATGTTTTTTTTTTTTTTCTTTTTAATCAATGGGCAGTGCAACGTCTTGTGGAGCGCTGCCTGGTCAATGGAGTTGTGAAATCTAAAACAGCCACTAACTATGGCCAGCAGATGGCAGCATTTTCTCTTTTCAATGGGCTCAAGGTGTATAAAATTCCAATGAAACATGACAAATCTGATGAAATACAACGGTTTCAAGAATGACGTGAATGATCAGTCTTTGTCGCATTAAATCTAATTCACAGAACGTCGCTAAACAAAACAATATTAGTCAATGTAGTGCACAATATGTATCTTTTCACAAAAGGCGTGTTTTCTCCCCATCTTTTTCTATGTTCACTTATGTCACTCAAATGACTTATTTTCAATGGTGGTAACTAAAGAACGGAATAAGGTAGAAACGTGCTTTTTTTTTAATAAAAGAATGGAATCCAATCTTTCATATGGTATTGTACAATATTCGGTTTGCCTTGAAAAATTTGTGAAAATGCTCAAAATCGGCTGGCACTGTCGGGGTTGTTTCTGGATAATGTTTGGGAGGCAAAGAGTTAAAAAACGAGAACCTTTTGCCAGCTTTGTGTTTTATGACTACGGACCAGCATACGGGTAATTCTTTTTTCTTGAAACTTTATGTAAAGGAGTCAAATCAGTATTTTTTTCACTATACTTGTACTTAGTGTAAGTAGAGGACAAGTGTCACCTGTGCCATCCATCCATCTGACTTTCATGCCCCTTTTCCAAATCCGCCCGTCGACCTCTAACTGCGCCTCAGGTAACAGCCGTGCCCGCGGGGGTGCCACTTTTTATAGCCGCCGCCGGCACTTAAGGGCGGGCGGCAAAGCGCCTGGTTGCGGGTCTGCTTGTTGCTAGGCGACGCAGACGGAGCCGCTCCAAGGATCTGCGGACTTTCAGTAAAAGTTGAACTTCAAATTTGAGAATTGCTGCTGCTGCTTCTGCTTCACAGCGACGAGGAAAAAGGGCAGGGCTGTTTCCGACGATTCAAATTCATCATCTCGGTTCATGCGCAAGAGTTTGCTTAGGTTGCAAAATGAGGCTTGCACAACCACAGGATGGAATGGCAGTCTGGGTAATACTTACACATTTACATATTTTTAATTATGACTATTTGAAGTTACATGTGAGCATTTAATGTACCGTTATTTTTACATAAAAAATGTGCAACAATTTAATAATATTGCTCTCTCTCTCTCTCTCTCTCTCTCTCTCTCTCTCTATATATATATATATATATATATATATATATATATATATATATATATATATATATATATATATATATATATATAGTAGGGGTGTGCCAAAAAAATCGATTCATAAAAGAATCGAGATTCTCATTTATTAATCAAATCGATATTTAATCTCCAAAAATTGATTTTATTTCAATTAGAAATGAAGAAGAAGGGGAAAAGGCAGTTGTATCCCACATGCTGTTTTTGTGGAAAAAGGCGCTTACAATACAAAATTAATAAATATAAAAAAATAAAATAAAAAAAAAAGACATTTAATGTCTCTTTTTGTCATTTTGTCTTGCAAAGCTGACTGGAGTTGATCATGACAATGTTGTGCATATCTGTAAATCGAAGCAGAAATCATTTGTCAATCAAATCATTTTGAATCGAAAATCGATTCTGACCCAAAAATCGTAATCGAATCGAATCGTGAGACAGTCAAAGATTCCCAGCCCTAATATATAGCTACTTTACACAATCGGCTTGTGTGTAACCATTTTTCACAATTATTGCAGCGATTATGAGCGCCATTGAGTTTCAATCATTATCACTTTGAGCTATATTAAAGCAGCCGTCACCAATGCTGTTTTTCCCCAAAGGCTAAAAAAAAAAAAGTGTTTATTTTTCCCCTTTCCACTGTAATCTAACTCATCAATTAAGTAAAATGAGAAACTAAATAGTTTGAGGGTTGAATGTCAATGGAGAATGTAATTATGTAAACGTCCACACAAACAAATCAATCGCGATATTTCAAGCAGCCAAGCGAAGGTTTTCAATAATTGCATTTCATCCGGAGATGACCTCCTGCCAGTACATACGTGAGGTTGTCACTGGCATCCATGTTAATAATAATAATAATACAAGTATATTTAAAACAATTATAACTTGTTTTTTTTTGTTTTATGTGCCTGTGGCTAAAAAGTGAAGCATGGAGAGTGTCTGTTGCCGAAATGCAACATATTTTCTCCTTCCTTGTGGCCTGTTTGCTGATGCAATCTGTTTCTTCCCGCACCTTTGTAGCCAGTTAGTGACGTCATCCAATCGGGTCAATCGGCGCACAGTCGCTACCTTAAGTCTACATTGTTGCACTTCTCCAAGTTCCTGCTGTGCCCCCCACTCCTTTGTTGCCTGCTTTTCCCCAACTGCACTTTTTATTTTTTTTGCGGTGGTCTGCTTTGGCAAATGTTGCTCGTGGTCAATCCAACCTCAGCTCACATCGCGTCGTAGCGCCGGCAGCTGCTCAGCGGCTCGTGCAAATGCAATCTGCCGGTCCATCCCGTCGCGGCTCAGCGCTTCGTGCGCACAAAAACGCCGGGATGGACGGCTGGACTGAACCTGTTTTTTTTTATATTTTTTTTTTTTTTGTTGTTGTTTTTGAAGAAGGAAGCCTGTTGGTGGTGCAGAAATAGCTCCGAACACAGAAAATCAATGCAGCGCTCTTGGCTGACTCCGGTTACATAACGGCCGAAACAAAGATGGTGGCAATGATCAGTGGGCACCCTGGCGAGGGTCACCCGAGTAGACACAACTGCTTTTGGACTCTAAAAGGGGTTTTGGATTTGGGAAAAGCAGCCTGATCGTGCTGCAAGTTGTTTGTGGGCAGGACTGATTGGAGGTGAATATTGGTCAGAAACGCCATCCATCCAGCCATCCTTTTTGTGTACCTCGGGGGGAGCTGCAGGCTATATCTTTAGCTCCGCCTCTCACTGCAACACTTGGACAATATGCTTGAGTGACGCCAGTTACTACTTTCCTATTAGCCAGGGCTTTGGCTGTATCTTGCGGGCATTGCTGAAAAAGCGGAAAAATACACAATGAATTCTGTCGTGTAAATTTGACTATTTAGATACGGACCAAATAGATTCAGTTTTAGAGTTAACTAAGATTTACACCAGCCAATCGTAGGGCACACAGAGATGAACAACCACTCACAGTCACAAGCACACCTCGGGATAATTCAGAGCACCCAATTAACCTGCCATGCATGTTTTTGAAATGTGGGAGGAGACCGGAGTACCCGGAGAAGACCCACGCAGGCACGGGAAGAACATGCAAACTCCACCCAGGAAGGCCGAAGCCTGGACTAGATCCTCTCAGTACTGGGAGGTGGTCGTGCTAACCGTGCTAACCACTCAACCCACCGTGCCGCCCTGGGCAAAAACATGCATTGTGAAAATTAAACTGCACTAAAAATAAATAAAAAAAACTGGCCACCAGAGGGTGCTAGAACTGCAGAAATGGAAATCAACCCGACTTTTTTTTTAAAGAGATGAGCTGCTTTTAATATCGTGACATGACGATGATGATATATCGCGGCAGTTTTCATATTGCGATATCACGATATTGCTGTTATCGTGACATCCCTATTTGGTGCCTATCTAAATCGAGTCAGATTACCTCTACGGAATTTAATGTGTAGGCATGAGCGAGTACCGATACCAGCCATATTTTAAGGTATCGAGTTCTCATGAAGGCTGCTGATACCAGTCACTGGCGCCATCTTTTGGCCATTCCACAATTAGGAACTAAGTCGCATGTATGTTGATCCTTTCAAATGCCTCCCAAAATTTCTGCATATATATTTGCAAGGTTTAATATATTATTAGAGTACATTATAATTACCAAATTTAGACATTTGCTAAACAATGTCTGCATGGCATAGGTGTATTTTATCTTTAATTAATCCATTCTTTTTTTTTTTTTATTATTATTATTAGAGCTCAGAATTGTTCATTCGGCAGTCTTACAGATTCAACATATCATTATCGTTGCTCTCGCTTTCTTTTTAATGTGCGTATGTGCACATTTGTGCGTGCGCATGTGAATTCGTGCTCATTAGTTCACCTGAAACCTAATCAAAAATCCCCTGACCCTTCACCTTAACCGGATACTTCCGAGTCTCACCAGAGTCGTGAAGTTCAGAATGTCAGGAGACCAGAGGAAAGATCAAAGGAAAGAAAGATGAATCAAAGTGAAATCCAGCACAAACCAAACACAACCTGCCACCCACATGGTTACAAAACCAGAATCTTACGCCAACCCCAGAAACCTCTAGGTCTTTATAATACTGGTCATTAGTTTTTTGGTTTCTAGTACTAGTGGTATCGGTGGTGACTCATGAGTCAAGTACTTGTATCAGAGTAAAAAAAAAAGTTTTGCTGGAAATCAAATGAATAAACTACTTTTTATAACCGTTTTCATCACTCGTCAATGTGTTGGTTGTGTTATTGTGGGAATGCTGTAGCATTCTGTAGCATAATTTTTCCAATTTACATTGTTCAAATTTCAACTAGGTTAAAAAAAAAAATCACGCCTCCCGGGGAATATATCGTCTGATTCCACATTACTTACAGTATTTGCACAAGTTAACATTTAATATAAACTTTTTCCCCATTCATTTTCAATGGGACAGACATTGAACTTTGTCTAAGTATCACTTTCCACGCCCATTTCCATACATATAACGTATCATCATCACCAGGTGTCTGATACTGCTCAGTGGTAAAGCGCATTGCCCAGTAACCAGGAGGTTATAATTTCGTAATTTATCTCTCAATTTACTTCAAAAGCATTCCACATGCGTTAAATCTTAGCAATCAGTTTTTAGCATTCCCACGCAATTTCTCCAGAAATTGCACTTCGTCTAGTTACTTGAGCTAATGCTAAACACAAGCGTGCCCGATGAAACGGAGACGCCTGCTCATCCCAAGCTAGGTTCCAATGATAACAAAAAAAAAGTGAACTGCGAGTGGTGTAAAGGCACAAAACGATTTCCTGGGTGCCGGACCTGACGTCACGGGAGGCGCTAAGGAGCTTTTTGCGCTTGACTTTTTGCTAATCCCACGGACACGTCGCCTCTCCGCTCGCCCGCCAGACGCTACGCGCCGCTAATGACGCTTAATCTTCATTTGAGTTGCCGGCAATTAGCAATGCAAGAGCGCAGCATAACTCAGTCCAAGCATGTTGTATGAACGTGCGGGGGGGGGGGGGCACGCGTGTTCCCCAGAAGCGGCTCGACACACTCGCTAATGTTTGTTTGGTGTTGCTCACTTTCAAGATGAAGCACTTGCGAACGTGCCCGTGGCCTTTACGTCAGGCTAATGAGCACAAATAATCTGTTTTCCAAGAACACGCCCGCTCGCCGTTTATTGACAATTTGACTGGATGGGAACATTTTGTTTCTTATTAAGTGCGGATGCCGCTCCACTGTCATTTACTTACAAACACCACTTTGCGCTGCTCGGGAAACCTTTTTTCATTACGTTCCAGTTTGGACGGCAGGAATGAAAAGCTCGATGCTTGAAGGAAATATTCGCCATTTTTGGCTATAGGCCAAGTAGGCGGCTGGCTAGGACCCCCAAGCCAAGTCCTATGTGTAGTCTTACCTGGGGATGATTAAAATGTCCTGTCTTTATTCTGTCTCTAATAGTTGTTTATTACATCCCATTTCGGATTAAAAAAAAAACAAACATAGGACATAAATACAATAAAGTGTGATGTTAAGCAGTGGCTAGTGTTTGTGACGCTATGTCAGTAACGTCACTGTGTGAGAACGATTGACAGCGACCCATCTACACCGTAATGTCATCAAAAAGAAAAACGGAAGAACAAGAAAACTGAAGATGAAAAAATGGTCAAAGGAGAAAGGTAAGGGACTTACTTGTTGGTGATGGATAGTTGAAAGTGAAACGCCATTTTATTTTATTATTTTAGCAAGTTTATTTGTTTTGCTAGCTTCGCACATTTATTTGTAGATGTTAACTTTCTCTTGGCCAGCCCCTAGTTCAACTAGTATTATAGGTAAATTATTTGAGAAAATGCTTCAAAGTGACACATTTGTAATTGGGTACAAGCACTGCACATCGCAATTTTTAAATATAAAAACAGATTAATTTTAATTAATATTTTGTATTACTGCAAGCGGTTAAGACTGACACGACGAGAGGAGGTAGGACTCAGACGCAGAATTAAAGTTGGCCAACAAGGCTGCAGCTTTAATAGCACGAAAACCAAAACACCTCTTAAAGAGGGAAAAAAGGCTGAACAAAAAGAGCTCCAAACTGGAGATACAAAAAGGGCACTCATAAACAGGGACAACAAAAGGCGCTCCACTAGGGAGGAAAACAAGGGGCAAACTAAGGGCGCAAGACAAGGCAAGACATCAAACTAGGACTATGGTACGAGGACTGTGAGGACGCTTCCATGCACTGAGATGTGTGACACTTCGGCACAGAGGGGAGGAATCAGGTGGCTTTTATGTCCGGGTTGATTGGGAACAGGTGGTGCTGATCATGGGCGTGGACCGGTAATCATTGAGCTGCAGGAAGGGTAAGTGACCTGGGGTGAGAGTGGAGTCAGGACTATCAAAATAAAACAGGAACATGACTGTAAAAACAAAAGCATGAACCGCCACTCTGGTGGCGGCGTGACAGTACCCCCCCCTCAATGGCCGGCCCTTGACGGCCTTTCAGCAAGGAGTCCAAAAACAAGGGCGGGTGGAAGGGGGCACGGAGGTGGGAACACGACCCACCCATCCGTCCCAGACAAAAAGGCAGTTCAGGAGGGCGTCCATGACGCCAGACGAGAGTCCCGTCGGGACCGTTCCGAAGACCTTTTCCTAGCGCCGGATCAGGTTTGGAAAGTACCAAGGGGATCCCGTGGATAGTTTTGACTTGGTAGACCTGGCAGACTTGGCGAGGCGTGGCAGACGTGGCAGACTTGGCGTGGCAGGCTTGGCAGATTTGACGAGGCGTGGCAGGCTTGGCAGACTTGACGAGGCGTGGCAGGCTTGGCAGACTTGGTGTGGCAGGCTTGGCAGACTTGACGAGGCGTGGCAGGCTTGGCAGGCGTGGCAGACTTGGCGTGGCAGGCTTGGCGAGGAGCGGCAGGCTTGGCAAGGCGTGGCAGGCTTGGCCGACCTGGCGTGGTGTGGTAGACTTTGGCGTGGACGGCTTTGGCGTGGACGGCTTTGGCGTGGACGGCTTTGGCGTGGTCGGCTTGATGCAGAGACTTGGAGTGACATGATGCATAAACTTGGCGTGGCTCAGGGTCTTGGAGCTGCGCCCGGCGAGGCTGGGGGGCTTGAGGCGGCGCCCGGTGAGGCTCGGGGGCGAGAGGTTCAAGAGTCAACTGGTTGACTGCGGCTGAGAAAGCACTGGTCGCTGACTGGTCCAAGACGTGATCCATACAGTCCTTTCCCCATTCCAGTACGTTCCCGGAGTTCCAGTCGATTCGGGGGTTGTGTTGACGTAGCCAAGGGTGTCCCAGAACCAAAGTGGGTGACGAAGCTTGGATTACATGGAAACGGAGGTTTTCGATGTGTTGTCCAATTCGCACTTCTAGGGGTTCGGTGATATGGGTGATGCAAAAGAGTTCCTTGCCATTAAGCGCTCTGGCCTGGACGGTTAGGGGAAGGGGTTCGGTGGTGGCCCGTAGCCGTTTCACGAGGCCCCAGTCCATGAGGCTCTCGTCGGAACTGGAGTCGATGAGGGCTGGCAGGTCTATGGTCATAGCATGGTGGCTTATCCGGACATGCGTGATTCTTTGAGTCTTAGCAGGACGGGGTGACGGGAAACTCACCGGTGGACCTCTCTTCACGGTGCAAGATCCCACCAGATGACCAAGTTCACCACAGTAGTAGCAGCGGCCTTCTTGGCGGCGCCGCTGTCGCTCCTCGATGGTTAGCTGGGTCCGACCAAGTTGCATGGGTTCCTCGTCATTTCCACTGACCTCCCTTGCGGTGAATGACTGGGGAAATGCATATCTTGAAGTCTCACTTGCCAGTGGATGCTGGAGGGGTCCCGAACCAGGTATCTTTTGGAGTCCGCTGCTCTGCTTGAGCTCCCGCCTCCGATGATCAGTGCGGATGGCAAGCGAAATCAATGAGTCCAGGTCGTCGGGTAAGTTACTTGGAAGTAAGAGTTCCTGCATGGAGGTTGTGAGCCCCTTCAAAAAGTGGTCAAAGAGAGCTGTGTCGTTCCAGCCACTCTTGGCTGCTAGAGTTCGGAATCGGATGGCGTAATCATTAACCGATTCTCTGCCTTGTCTGAGGTTGCTGAGTTCTCGAGTCTTTTCTCGATCCATGTTGGTTGGATCAAAAACGAGGCGGAGAGCCCTGCTAAACCCGGCTGCGGTTGAGCAAGTCGGGGAGTGCCGTGCCCATTCCGCGGTGGCCCAGTCTCTGGCTCGTCCCGTCAGGTGGGAAATCATGAAGGCCACGCGGGAACGGTCCGTGGGGAATGCCTGTGGTGAGAGTTCAAAGTGTATGTCGCATTCGGTCAGGAATGCCTGACAATGTCCTGGTTCTCCCGAGTATCGCTCCGGGGAAGCCAGTCTCATTCCAGCCCCGGCCAAGGCTGGAGTTGGGATCGGTGGTTCAGCTGCTTCCGGTTTCGTGACGGTTGGCGTGGAGTGTTGCAGGTGGTTCACCAGCTCCTGCACCTGTCCAGCAAGTTCACCTATCCGGGTGGCCATGGCTTGCTGGTACCTCCTCCAGGTGCGACAGGCGGGCGGCCTGTCTACGTAGTGCAGCCTCCAACCTTTTTGCTGGGTCCATGCTGGCCGAAGTGTACTGACACGACGAGAGGAGGTAGGACTCAGACGCAGAATTAAAGTTGGCCAACAAGGCTGCAGCTTTAATAGCACGAAAACCAAAACACCTCTTAAAGAGGGAAAAAAGGCTGAACAAAAAGAGCTCCAAACTGGAGATACAAAAAGGGCACTCAAAAACAGGGACAACAAAAGGCGCTCCACTAGGGAGGAAAACAAGGGGCAAACTAAGGGCGCAAGGCAAGACATCAAACTAGGACTATGGTACGAGGACTGTGAGGACGCTTCCATGCACTGAGATGTGTGACACTTCGGCACAGAGGGGAGGAATCAGGTGGCTTTTATGTCCGGGTTGATTGGGAACAGGTGGTGCTGATCATGGGCGTGGACCGGTAATCATTGAGCTGCAGGAAGGGTAAGTGACCTGGGGTGAGAGTGGAGTCAGGACTATCAAAATAAAACAGGAACATGACTGTAAAAACAAAAGCATGAACCGCCACTCTGGTGGCGGCGTGACAAAGACAATGGATGGTTGGATGTGTCACTGCAATATTACTGTAATTTTAAAAAAAAAGGAATATTCACTCATGGTCTATTTACTTGATAACCGAAGCAGGTTTGTCTTTGTAGGAGCACTTGTAAAATATTGCTTTTACCAGCTTCACATCTCCAATTTACGTGGCTAATTGATACGTGAGCTATGTTCACGAGTTTCAATCATTGTGCGAGGACCAACACAGAAATGTATTATTTTAAATTGCTCTGCCTGTCATGAATTGAATGACTAGTAACATTTTAGAAATACTGCATATCATGACTGGATGAGTATTTTGACTTGGGGAGGATGCATTACTTTTGTTTTTGCGCCACCGTTTTGCATTTACCGGCTCTTCTTGTTAGCCCAGCCTCCCGTTTGAGGACGTTTTCTAACCAAGCGCCAATCTATTCCCATTAACAGCGAGGTCGACGTCAACCGAAGAGCGCGCTCAGTAAATTGAAGCTGGTTTATATTCAATTAATGCACACACACTGTCTATTACCGGTGACAGGTTAAAAAGGAGGTCAGCAATATGTGGAATAACGTTATTAGCCGCCTCGCGCGAGCCAACGAGTGTCCGTCGATCGGCTTTCAGGCTGAGAGCAGACGTGTGACGACGTTTGATAACCGAGGTGGCGATCAGACAAAAGTGGGATGACTCGACGTCTTTTTAGCAACGAGCGAGCTAGCATAGGGTTATATCGTAGCACTTGTATTATTTCAAGATTAGCGCAAACGATGGTTGTTTAATTTCAATCACCAGCGACGTTTTCAACCAACAATCATTTCGATGGTGGCGAAGAAGTAGAAACAAAATGACAAAGCTGAAATCATTTTTCTCTTTCTTTAGATTTTAAGTTCCCAAAAAGGTGACATCATGAAACTTGTGGTATTCAAATGATTTCATCACTTTTTAATTCACCAAGTACGCCTAAATAAAACTAAAAGTGGACTCAAAAAGCATGTCAAGCACATTTTAGCGACATAGATACTTAGCTAGCTAAATGTCCTTGATCGCTAGTGCTGCTGCTAGCTTACTTGCTCCCTCATTCGCTAACTACGGCAACAACACCAGAACAAGTACCTTTATATGCCTGTGCGATAGTGTGTGTTTGTAAAAACATGATAAAAAATGTTGATTATTGATGCATTTAACAGTAACTAAGAAAGTTTTAATCCTATAGACCAGGGGTTTCAAACTCATGTTAGCTCAGGGGCCGCATGGAGGAAAATATATTATCAAGTGGGCCGTATCGGGAAAATAACGGTATATAACTTAAAAACAATTGCCCTCATTTATACGCAGATTTTCGTGGACCAGCCCTAAATTACAGAGCTCAACTGTAATCATGTTGTTCTGAAAAATAACACAAAAGCAAATGGAACGCGGCAACACTTTGCCAGTATACATTCTGGAAGCGTTAAATCGACCTTTTTTACATATATATTGTTCCCAGAATGCATTGCGTGGCACAGTTAATGATGTTATAAGGACGTTAATCCTTGTCATATCTATTTGTGTTACCAGTAATTGAATTTGTGTCGTATTTAACGCGTTTATGTCGGTGTATGATTACAAAAAATAATAATTCAACAAACTGTAGTTGAAGTTGTGTGTAAAATAATGACATCCAGGATGACGATTCCCCATACAAGTTGCATTGCTCATCTGAGGACTGCTTGTGAAATTACAAAGTTTGATTGTGGCCGGCTAATTAATTAGTCCGACGTTACAATTTATTTATTTATTTTTTTTCTTTACAAAATCATCTTGCGGGCCTGATCCGGTCCGCGGGCCGTATGTTTGACACACCTCTGCTATAGACCAACATTTTACTTTTGACCTTGTTACATTTCCAGTGAGTCTGCATTGTTATACTTTACAGTAAGTCTGCGATGTGTGTGTTTTAAATGGAAATCTACCAATTCGTAAAAGACATTCTTGGGTACAAAACTGCTTTGATGAAAATTTTAAAAAAAATAAACAAACGTGCACCTGTCCTGTATCTTTTGCAAATATCTGTTTCATTTTGCGCGTGTGAACGTGTTTTAACCTATGTGGTTGCCGTCGTTAGCGATCCAAGATGGCCGATCATCTGCGCATGCGCGTCACAGATCGTGCAGGGGGTCACAGATCGCGTCTTGACAGGCGCTTCGAGTTCAGATCAGAAATAGAAAAGTTGGTAAGACAGTGCATGTGGCATGTTTTTCCACTTGCTAATTTTTTCACCCCGCCTCTTCATAAATTTATTTTTAAAGTCTGAACGTGTGTCAGTCTATTGCTAACTTGTGCTATCACAGTCATAATTGCAGGAAAGAAAATGTATGAAAAACATTTATTTGTAATTTATATAAAAGATTAGAATAGAAAAACAGTAAGTGACCACATATTATACACGTTCTTTAACAAAAAAATCCAATCAGAAAAATGTTCTTGTAAGGAGCAACACATTCTAGCTGCAGCTGCAGAAATAGAAAAGGTGCCATTACCTGCCATCTGTTTTTCCACTGGTTATGTTTTCTGCAATTATTACATCAAATCTGGCCCTAAATAAAAAATTTTAAAAAAGGTTGAGAAATGCATTTCTGTCACCAGGTTGATGTTCACTTTGCAGCCCACCAACGACCCAACTCATGACCTCCCATTACTGCCCGCATGAGCCGTTGATAGGGAGAGGGGAGGGGCCATTTGGGGGACATGCCTCAGGCCTGACCAGTACATTAGAAATATGGCATGCAGCATGGCGATACATAGCAACTGAAAAAGAAATCACAGCTTATCAGCATGTCAGCCCCTCCCGTGGCGCGACGGGCCGCTGGGAGCGGGAAACGACTGACAGGAAACAAAAACAAGGTCAGCTGCCATTTAGCAAACGCCGGCTGGGAAAACCCCGATGACGGGGACACGCTGACCTTGTCTTATTATCGAATGAAACACGCGCGCGCATACGCCATTCCTCGGCTTGTTAAACAGTGGCTAGACCTGACCTATACAGGTCTTCCAACTTAGGCTGGATTTACACTTGCATGGTTTAATTGCAGTCGGATGTCCTCACATCAAAATCACACGGAGGGATCGTCACTAGCCGCACCGTGAGATCATCACTCAGGATCTCTTTCGGGACACATCCGATAATCTGACTTTTGGCAACTGTTTTCTAAGCATATGAGGAAGGGAAAAAAAACACAATTCATGCTCACATTTGCATGATTAGGGTTGGAACACCTATAGAACTAGGGGCGTGGAAACCAAATAAAATGAGGGCGAGGAGGGCCAAACTAAAATTATGGTGAAATATTGGAAAACATCTCCAGTAGAAAACTTTACGGAACTATTTCCTTGTTTAGTTTTAACTTGGCGTAATACATGCTGATGACTGAATTTTTGTTAGAATTTGTAAAAAAAAAAAGAAGAAAAAAAAGCTGTCAATTCTTTGAATGTTTACGGTTAAAAGAAAAAAATATATAGAGAATTTTTAAAAATGTTGATATTTTCTCTTTTACTGAAAATGAATATCGGCTTGAAATATCGGTTAACGGTTTCCTTGACTACTAATAATCGGTATCTGTATCGGCCTTGAAAAAGTGACTTGCAAGGTGCGAGTTTGAAAGACACCTGCGTTCGTTTTGCTGCTTGATACTGACTTTTCTATTCAGTTCCATTTGAGAGACCTTTGAAATTCATGAGCCAATCGCCGGGGGGGGGGTCTCCCCTTGAGGTCGTCCGCCGCGACCGAGGGTCTCTTCGTCCTTTTGTTGGACGTGGCCCGGGTGACACACCGACGACATGATACCGTTTGACCCCGAGCAATGAAACCCATTTTTTGACGGCACCTCGGGGAGCTGAAGCCAAACTCCGAACGTGAATGAATTCATTATCAGCCGGACGGACAGGCACGATAAACTGCGAGGACGACTCCCGTCTCCCGTCCTCGCAATTGTCAACGCCGGCTAAATTGAACGCGCGATATCAGCGAGCGGCAGCTTGGGGGCCCACGCAGCCGCCCGCCAATCTGAAAGCAAAGACTCAACAATTAGGAGATAAATCGACTCCCAGTGGCGAGTGAGTGGCAAAAAAAACAAAACAAAAAAACATTGGCGATGCTGTCACCTCGCGTCTCGGCGACGCGGCCGCCCCACCGACATGTGTCTCATCTGCTCGCAACATTAGCCTTGACGAGAAGGCGGGAAACGAGGGAAAAAAAACAGTTTGAATGTAATGTAATTGAGCCTGGCGTGTCAGTCGCGTTGACAGCTGCATCCATCATTGTCAGCAGACATCAAGCGGACGCCCAAGGTTTTTTGGCCCGTGGATCCGTCGATCGCCGGCGTCCCGCTCGGGTGTCTCTGCGAGCGCCGCGGCGACGGCGGAAGAGTGCCTGAGTGGAAGTGGCAAGGAAAGCGGATGGCGCTGTAAACATGCCAAGCGGACACTCAAAATACAAATGCAAAGGTTTCTTCATGTAGTCAATAAAACTGCTGCATTCGAGGATGGTCGCGAGTCGGATTTTTCCGAGTTCAAAACTTTATACAGTCGCCTGCTCGCGAGGCGGAAGTAACAAGATGGCCGCCCCGTTGTCGTGTACTGAAGGGTTGGATCCCAAAGCGCAGACACAAATAAGGTTTAACTATTTATTCACATAACTTGACTAAACGAAAAACGAGAATGCATCGAGAATCACGAGACGCCAAGACCCCTTGGGTTGCGGAGAAGCACAGAGGAACAGGGAGCAATAACCCGGCAACACGCACATTTGTCAGACAGCTTAGACAGTGAATCCATCTCATTGGTTGAGGCTAGACATATGGGTACCAGTACTGGCATAGAATCATCTGATTGGATGTTGACCTGTTGACCCAGTAACGTGATTAAAGATTCTTGACATCACCTAACTTCACATAGCATTAAAGATTCTTGACATCACATAGCCTAAAACTAGTTGAAACTAGATGATGGTTACATCAGCACAAAACAGATACTTGACCTCACACAGGTCATAAACTCAACTCAAACTTAACCCAGGCGTGACCCCCGACATAAGACAAGACCCAAACATTACTCCCGTGACTTCAACGGCTTGCACTGGCGTGTATGGGCTATCGGCTATCCAGTCATATATTCAGGTCAGTGGATGTTAGCTAGCCTAGCATAGCTTCAATCTACTTGTTCTGTACGACTTTTTCTTAGTTTGGAAGTTAACAATCAGTTCACAAGGCTCCAGGCTAAAGGCTAAAGGACTGGAGTGGAACTAAGGATAGTTTTTTTTGTTGTTGTTACTTTGTCACTAAGCTACCAACATCCGAATTTGTCATTTAGCCATGCGCTCGTTTTCTGACATTCCAGTCCATCCAATATGAGTCAACCATGAGCATACTTACTTATTTTGACACACGAGTCGATAACGTTTTTTTTTTTAAGGTTATGCTCGGTGATACGTGACTTTCTTCTAATAAAGGGTGTCAAGGTGTGATTGAGACTCAGCTACCTGCTGACCACACTTTTGTTTACTGCTGACATTTAAGGCGGCCGGTGTATAATGAGCGCTCGCGATATTGTATTTCATTAGGATGAATTTCCAGCCTGCTACTGCTGACGACGACGAGATGATGATGATGATGATGATGATGATGATGATGATCACAGATATCATCAAAAGCATCAGACAGATGGCTGGACACCGTACACAGCAAAACAATTACAGCAAATTGTCAACATGGCCTCAAGTTGTGTGAAGTTGTCATCCGTTCCGACATGCTAATGCTCGCCATTACTGACACTAGCGTTATTTTGTATTTTTATTCATATTGAATATGTGTGCATTCATTAACATGTTAATGCAACAATAAGCAGCGTATAATAGGCACCCTGCCAGCTTTTAAAAAAAACGGGAGCCTTTCAACACCCACAGAATATCCATTCCAATGAATATGCAACACATTTCTGGCTTATTATTTATTTTACAGCGAATTGACTGGAAAATAACAACTAGACGCGCGTTGTGGTGTTGTACAACCGTCATGGGGCATACCGAGAGAGAGACGCATTCAAAAACTCTACAAGTGGATCTTATCTTTTTCTTTGTTTTTTTTTGTGTGTTTTTTTTAAATATATCGCCACATGAAAGATTAGCGACAAGCGGAGACCCGCGGGATATGCTAACAGTCGATTAGCACGTCGCCGTCACAGGACGCGAGTTCTCGTACAAATCGTGCGTTTGTCGCGGGACGCTCGCCCGCCATGATTAGGAATCACTTTGTGGCCTTGGGGGAGCGCAAGCGCTTCCGTCTGAAGATATATATATATTTTTTTTTCCTGCTGCTTCGACGTGATTAAAAATATTTTCCAGGTTGAACTTGACGAGGAATTATTTCAAGGCTGCATTTGTTTTTTTGGACAAAGAGGAATTCTTACAAGGAGATTCAAATGTTGGTGTGATGACAATTAAAAATATGCTAATTAAAACAACATGATTTGAATAATTAATCACACAATGGATCAGCTGCTTTCAATAGGCTTGTCAATTATTTTGGTTTTCTGTTTTTACGATGGGCCGCCATTGTTCTAAGGTGTTCAGAGGACAATGATGAAGCCGCAATACAAAAAGGCAAAAAATTCAAAGGAAGAAAAAACATGTTTATTTTGACATTTCATGACAAATCGCATATTTTAATGTTTAATCAATACCACTTTTTTTTTCAGACCGATACCAGTACGAGTACTCAAAAGTAATCACCAATACAGATAACACATGAAATATCAACCGCCTATATATTACCTAGGGCTGGGTCTAAAATATCGAATCGATATTCCTTTTCATAGCTCAATATCGATTCATTAAACCATAAATTGATATTTTTAATACGGCTTCTCTCACCTGGACTTACCATGGCAACGGGGAAGCCGAGCGTGGCGCCGCCCTCTGCTTCTGCTTTTTTTCTTTATTAAAAAATAAATAAATAAATAAAAAGTGCAACACCGCAGCGGCTCCCCATCGAGGAAGGCGGCGTGGGAGAACATTTGCTGCTCGGGTCAATGCGTAAATTGAAATGTATATTCCTTTGCCATCACAATAATATTACAGGGGAAACCTGTCGAATGATAGCTAATTAATTCATTTCATTTCGATCCTGCTAGGGAGAAGCACACTTGATTTAATATAAAATATAAAACACTTTGATAAAATCTAACATTATTCAAACGGGCATAAGAAAGAAAAAAAACGGAGCGCAATACTGCTCGGTTGTGAACGAATATGACTACGTCTGGTAATGTTGCAAACGTAAGGGCGGATTAAGTTGTGCATGCAGATCAGGAGTGTCCAAACATTTTCCTTTGAGGGCCACATACAGAAACTCAGAAGGACGCAAGGGCCACATAATGTTATGAAGAGAAATTGTGTTTAGCCCTAAAAATTGTATAAATAATTTATTTGTGCTTTTGCATAGTTAGAAAAATACTACAGTAAATAAACCATTGTATTTGTAATATAACAGTAGAGTTATTATAGTTTTGGAATTTTTAATTTTAGTTTTTATTAGTTTTCAGGGTGGTTCTGTTAGTTTTTATTAGTTTTAGTTCTTTAATAAATGCTTAGTTTTAGTTTAGTTTCAGTATCAGTATTACTTTTTTTCAATGTGTATTACTTGTGCGCAATATTTAATAAACCCCATGGGAGCGATGTCATCTGAAGGTGCTTTACTATTGGCTGCTGCTGGATGACGTCACTGCTGTGTGACATACTTTCAAATGTCATTATTCCGGTTATATCAAAATAAATCTATGAAAAATCACACCAAAGACTAAAATGAAGGACATTTTTGCTATGATTAGAGTTTAAACATAAAATGTTAATTTGTCAAATGTAATTTCAGTTAGTTTTTGTTTTTTAAAAAGCATTTTCGTTTTTATTTTATTTCGTTAACGAAATTGTTTTTTTGAATTTCAGTTTAACTAAAATAACCTTTAATAGCACCTGTGTTTTTTGACTCCCTTCTTACTTTGACCATCTCCAAACATTTTTGTTTTTATTTTATTTGAACTGAGTCAAATGCCATTTTTAGCATTTGTCGCGGGCCACTAAAAAATGGATGGCGGGCCGCAAATGGCCCCCGGGCCGTATTTTGGACACCGTTGGTATAATCGAAGTATGCTAGTGCCATTTTGAAATTGTCTGACTTTATTAAACACGCTAAAACTAATAAGTCGATTAATGATGTACTCTAGTTTAGCTAGTTATTTTTAAACAGGACAGTTTGTAATTTTTCTTGATTTTGGGGCGGCCCAAACCCCTTGTCCCCGTATCCCACAAGAATTGATCCTCTCCATCTCTGAACCAATCTCCACATTCAGAATCAAAGGAAGAGTAGTTGCTATTAAAATGACGAAAAATTTAAATCACTTGAGGATCTTAGTTAATCATTAATGTGATGTGTTCACAAATCAAACCTTCACAGACTGCGGAACATGGAGGAAAACAGTTTTGCTTCTGGAAATGAAATCACTGACTTAATTAAATTAAAAAAAGAAATATTTCTGTTTCAGATTTAAATAGTTTCTTTGCATATCTAGAAAGGCTGAGTCAAAAGTAATTTTTTGTATATGCTGAGGGCCGCTTAAAAAATAGACGGCGAGCCGCAAATGGCCCCCGGGCCGTAGTTTGCACGTCCCTGATGTAGATGATGGACTGTGATGTGAAACGGTAATGCTCAAAAAGGTAACTATGCACAAATGCCTGCAGCATATATACGTGGTCTGATAAGATTCTCGCGACGAATATTTAATTCTTTGCGCAATAAAGCAGCTCCTTCATCAATGCGGACATTATCAAAAGGACATGCCATGTTGGTGACAAAAGTGGTCGTTACGTTATAGACTACAGGCGTATTGACGCAAAAATTGGCCGCAGCGGACTGAGTGAATGAGGAAATGAGTTGTGGTGTGTGGCTGAAAGGAGTTGGGTACAGGGAAAAACTCCAGGTTCATTGTGAAAATCCTGCTACCGACCAGGTTAGATTCATGGAACTTGTTACTACGGTAACTGACCGAGAGCTTAAATGACCTCTTTTTATGAAACAGGCCAGAGTTCCCTCATATCCTCTGGTTTTCAGTTACCTAATATTTGTTAACTGTTTGTTAAGGATTTATACTTACGACTATAAACAGTTAATATGTCATTATTAAACTGTTATTGAGTTATAAATGACTTAACTGTATATTAATAATTTGTAACTATATATTATAAATTAGTAAGACTAAGTTAACAAACTATTAGTAAATTAATAGTTTGTTTAATAGTTAATAGTTTATATCTGTTATTAGGACGTTATTCTAAAGTGGTAGCTATTCCTCATTTATTAACTGTTACTAAATGAGAAACAGTTGCAACTTTACAACATCCCAATAGTATAAATTAGCTACTTACTAATACTTAACTTGTATATTAGCTAATTCTTTACATAGTAGATGTTAACCATCTACTAATACCTATGAAACTTTGTCAAACAACAAACAGGTGGAACAACTTCAAAGTACAGAATTTGAAGGTGAAATTTAAAATATAAAATTACTATGCCTTACTATGCCTAAATATCAATTTTCTGTACCATTGAACTTTTTCCACTTATTTGCTCTTCTACAAAGTTTCACTGGTATAGTATTAGTAGATGATTAACAAATTATTAACAACTGCTGCAAAGAAGTGAGTTAATCTACTACTTAAATATTAGTTATTACTCTATTTATGTTATTGGGACATTATTCTAAAGTTGCAACTACTCCACATTTACTAACACGTAATAAATGAGGAATAGTGGCAACTTTATAATAACGTCCCAATAACCTATACAAACTATGAAGTAATACTTAACAAGTCATTAGTAAGTAATTTGCTAATAGCTTGTTAACGATGTATTACTAATTTATAAAATATAGTTACGAATAATTAATATACAGTTAGTCATTTCGAGCTCAATAACTAACAGTTTAATAATGACATTTTTACTATTTATGGACATCATTTTAAAACCTTAACAAACAATTAACAAACATTTAGTAAGTCATTAACAACTCATTAATTAACAGTTTATTAATGGTCTATTAACTAGTTATAACGGGTAGTTATTATAAAGTGTTACCGCCTAGCCTACATGCTAACATGCAGAAGCTGTGTATTTTTTTTAATGATTATTTTTTCGGTTTCCCCTTGAAGCGAGGCAGATGAACAGGCTGCGCCTTTTGAATCCGTCACATCACGACTCGGGCGGGAGAGTAAATCTCACGTTTACCATCTGTCGTCCCCGCCAAGTGATGTCGAGCCTTGATTTAAAAAAAATAAATAAATAAATAAAAAGGAAGTTTTTTTGTTTTTTGTTTTTAGCCAAACACAAAGCACCCGCTGCTTTATATATTTTTTTATACTTGCTGGCAGCAACATGAGTGAAGAAAACCCAACACATGCTTTTACGCTATGTTGCATACTAATTAACACATGAGTGTTTGGATTTGCCGTCCGTCAATAATTTTGCTCGTCGTCGGAAACGGACTACATTGTTTTCCTTCCTATATTTAGCGTGCCGACAGTGCGTACGTGCGGACTATGCAAATGAGCGCTGGGACTGGATTAGAGCCTCTCATTGATCCGAAAAAGGCGAACAAACGTGGATGCTTTCAGATGAGAGCAAAAAGAATCGCGCGTGTAGCGAGCTTCGATTATCTTATAAACGTGACGACGAGGGACTCAAAGGAACTTCTCACATTTTTTTTTTTTGTTCCCTTCCATATGTTTCAGAATCTAGAGGAGATTTCCTCTTCCTTGTTCTTCCTGCTTTCTTTACCTACTTCCCGGCTGGAGAATAAGACGACAACGACAAAAAATAAATAAAAATCACACTCCGCTCCGGGGAGACCATTTTTTGGAAACGCCCGAAGCAAGCGACAGTTTCACGGATGTGCTGAAAGCTTTTTTTTTTGCCAACTTGCTTCCATTTTGTGCCACCAGACATCTGAGTGTCTGCGTGTCCTCAGGGAGGTTTTACCAACGTGACTACTGCATGTGTGTGCGGGTGTTTAGGTGATAATGAGTATATTTAGTTGCCTTATTTTGCCCGCAGGTAAGAAGCAACACGCTTCATTATTGAGGAGCAAGCATTGATTAAAAAATGAACAAAAGGCGTCGATAGCCAGCGTCAGTGAGCTCGAATGCGTCGTTACTGACGGCGGACAAATAACGCTTGATAGTCTACTCGAGCCTATTTGGAGCTATTAAAGTATACAGACGCTCTTCTCGATCAATGTATTCATCGATAAGAGGCTGGGCAAGACTTCCGAATCTATTTGGAGACGTTAGCGTTTCAAATTAGGATTTGAAGCCAATGTTTGGATTTCAATCTAAGGTTTGGCTTTCACGTCAAAGGTAAAGATTTAAAAAAAAAAAAAAACGGGGCGGGTGTGCTGCAAAGGAGCCTGAATTCACCAACTGGTTTCGATCTGACGTCACATGAAAATGGCCAACCCCATCGTGATAAAGACCGTGAATGGAAAAAGGTAATTGACACCATTATAAACACATTTATCTATTTATTTATTATACGATTTATTTAGTTTACCTAACCTTGCTCTCACAAGATGAATTCTGGCGGTATTTGTGAGTTCACAAACTCCGGAGAATACATCTTGTACCGCTCT
The DNA here is from genome assembly GCF_051991245.1 of Festucalex cinctus. Classification (NCBI taxonomy): domain Eukaryota; kingdom Metazoa; phylum Chordata; class Actinopteri; order Syngnathiformes; family Syngnathidae; genus Festucalex; species Festucalex cinctus. The sequence continues at coordinate 5,525,173 of NC_135430.1, read as the reverse complement.
CGCTGATAACCGTCGTTCCCAAACCACTTTTGATTCGGACCAATCACAGATAGGGATGTCACAATAAGGGCAATATTGAGATATCGTGATATTAAAACTGCCACAATATCGTCGTCGTCATGTTCACAATATTTAAAAGGAACACATCTGTTAAAAAAGTCAGGTTGGTTTCCATTTACGCAGTTTTAGCACCCTCTAGTGGCTAGTTTATTAGTGTAATTTAATTTTCATTAGGGATGTTTTGGCCTTCTTCTCTCAAGCTGCTGCCCCCGCGACCCGACCCCGGATAAGCGGTATATGATGGTTGGATGAATGGATGGATGGATGGATGGATGGATATGCAACTGTGACGAAACCAGGAAGCCAGTGCCGTCGCCGGAGCTAATAAACAAACCCAACATGTACGAATGGACGCTACAATGAATTCTGTTCTCGCAGAATGACTCACCGTTTCCTTGTTGAACAGCGAGAGGCGCTTCATGCATTTCTAGCTGCTAAGATGTTTGTGCTTTCCCCACTTCGACAAGAACAAACACAAAATTTTCACCCGTGGCCGTGATTGGTTAAATCAAACGTGTAGAATGTTGCAAATGTCCAATCAGCTCAAATTATTGTACAGAATGTCCCGCCTTTTCCCGACGAAATTACTGTGGAGAGGTACTAGATGGATATGTAATATCCATATGACTATTGCCAAGTTAGCGTTTACCAGACGACAAACAATTTATCGGAATCAGCCATCATTGTTGTTTATATTCGCTGTGAACGATTTGAGGTCGGAACTGGGATATCTCCGACTTCCCGCCTTCCGCCAATGCAGCATGAACACACGCAAACTGACAAGAGACAACAATAGACATGCGGACAAGACGCCTGTGGCCGATTGGATGACAAGCACAGGTGGACACGATAAAACTTGACGAGACAAACAGTGACACCAGACACGAAAGCAAAACATGACAACTCAAATCTAATGCTGCGTTCGAGGATGCTCAGAAGTCAGACTTTTCCGAGTTCAAACCAGGAAGTGTGCAGGGAACTTGAACTCGGAAATTCCACTTGCGAAGTCGGAAATAATAAAAAAATAAAATAAAATAATAAATAAATAAGAAATAAATGAAAAAAAAAGGACCCCGATTTCACCGGCGGACTACTATGTATTTACTCGAGTATAAAACTAGATACCTTTCTTCATTCATAATTAGTCGACATAACTCAGTATTGCCGTTATCTCCGACAGTATTGCCGCTATCTCCCGGCATGAAATTTTACTCAACTGTATGGAATGCTTATGAAATAAAATAAAAATAAATGAAGCAACATTGTGAGAAGATAAGTTTGCTGGAGTTCAAAATGAGTTTTAAGAACCAAAATAAAAACTAAAAAAAAATAAAATAAAATAAACAATTTACCCCTATCAGCCATTTTGGTTGTTTACTTTCGCCTCGATGCTTTCAGGTCGGAAATGGGAAAAACCAACTTGGATATATCCGACTTCAGACCATCCTCGAATGCAGCATGACATCAGACACAAAAGCAAAATTATATGTGTATATATATATATATATATATATATATATATATATATATATATATATATATATATATATATATATATATATATATATATATATATATATATTAGTGCTGTCAAAGTTAAAGCGTTAACTCACTGATTAATCACAAAACATTATCGCATTAATCGTGTATTAACGCAGATTAATCACACTACTAATTTTAACCACAGATGATCCTTGACAGCGTATGGTTACAGTTAAAGGTAGCACAGGTTGTGTTTCAGCAATAAACATAACTACATGCATTAAAGTAAAGCATTTAATAAATGTTTGACATTCTGAATATTTGTTCATGTCAAACTACTGGGGACTTTTTTTTTTTTTCATTTTAAATTTGTCAAGTAATTAACTGAGTAGAAAAAAAAGAGAATGAGAATGTGGGTCAAAAAATGTTGAAGACATCCTCATAACATTAAATGTCGAAAGAATTACCACATGCTCTTCAAATTTGGTGGGCAAAAAATCTTGATAAAAAGCCTTTTAATTAAGTGATTAATTGTGATTAATCAAAATTCTAAGATGTGATTAATCAGATTAAAACATTTAATCTAAGCATAATCAAGAAAACATGGACCTCGTAGCTTTTGATTTTAATGAAAAATAGAAAATGAGCTATAGAGCTAACAAAGCTCACTACATAGTCTCACGCTTAAAAAGGGGGATAACAAAAAAAAAAATAGCTCTGTCATGGAATTCTTTCCACTAACTGTAAGAATGTGAATCAGACCATTTAGCGCTAAGTCACTGGCTGTACGCCAAAGGGGGCCCGTTGAAAGTCATGCGAGCGGCCATAATGCTTCGTTTGACCCCCCTGGAGTCAAACTTTAATCTGCGGCACTCGGCTGCTAATGTCTCCTCCATCCTGCCGCTAAAATGTTTTGCCGCCACTTCGCCTCACTTTGGGCGGCAGGTTTATTTATTTATTTATTTATTTGTTTGTTTGTCTTTATTGTATCCACCAGAGAGCCTTTATTAGCATCTCCATCTCCGCGCCGTGCACTCGCAGCCGCTTCTCCTTTGTCATTGTAATCTTTACCCCCGGCAACACTACTTAGTTTTCACCTCCACTCCCACAGCGTGTGTGTGCGGTTTTTATGTTTGGCCCAACAAGATGAGCCAGGTCATTCAAGGAGATTTTCTCATTTCCAATAGCTAGCCGCTAGCATTCTCTCTCTTTTTTTCCTCTCTCTCGCAGACGCGCTCTCTATGAGGATGATTAATTTGCAAATCATCATTTTTAATTTCACCGTCTGTTTGTGTGAAACAGACTCTGGAGGCTTCCAAGTGCTCCAATTTAAATTGCCAGTCCGAACAACCGCTCGGGCACCAAACGTCGTCAGCAGATGCATCCTGGTTTCAATTTGGCGAGTCGTCGTATCAAATGGAAGGTTTGAAGTCAGAGTTCTGGGTGAACGGTTTTGAGTTCCAGGACAGAGTTTCAAGATTTGAACTTCAAAAGAGTTAGGGATTTAAATAAAAAGTAAGAAATTCAATGTAGGGTTTCAAGCTTGGGTTAAAAGGCTGACTTCAGGTTTAGTGAGTGCAATTAGCCAGAGTTAGGGTTTCAACTTAGGACCAGGTTAATGGTTTCAGTGCTGAGTTTGGATTTCAAGTTAGTATGGGTGTGCATCTTTCAATACGGTTTCGATACGCAGGGTGTGAAACAATTCAAGGATAGTTTGATTTGAAAGTGTGATTACAAGTCAATACTGTGAAATGACTTTTTTTGTGTTCATTTTAAAATAGATTCGAATGAACTTGTCAGGACCGTTTGGATACGTATCTCAAAATATTTCAATTTGGAACAATTTGATTTGGTGCCATTTCAAATCAAAAACGATTTTCTGATTCCATTTTTTTGTTATACTGCTTGTTTCATGTTTGTGGTTCGGACTTCAAGCCACAGTTCGTAATTCCAATTGTGATATTAGATTTCCATCTCTGATAACTTGATTTCATGTTGACGGCAATCATTCAATCTAGAAAATCGTCCTCATTACATCGCCTTGGAATCAGGGCTTCGTTTAATATGCAGGTGAAAATCAACTTTGTATGTGTGTGTCGCATCTTAGCGTGATGTAAATTTCGACACTTAGAAAAAATAAAAGCAGAAGCAGAGAAAACACGTTTGCAGTTGGTCGATGACTTCTTGTCATCTGGCTGCTCGGCACACAACTGACTCACTTTCAAGTCAGCGCCTTAAATGGAAAACGTAGCGTGCGTGTGCGCGTGTATATGTGTGTGTCTTTTTATTTCGCAGCATAACCTCTGGCTACTGTAAAAGCCACTTAGCACATGAGAATAGAATCAGTAAAAAATCTTTTAAAATACTGAAGTGCAGCATGCTGGTCCACCTCCAATTTTGGCCCGTAATTGCCGCCATTATAAAGCCGATAACCCCACAGGCACTTCTTTTGTCATACCAAAAAACAAAACAAAACAAAACAAAACAATAAAACACTGGCTGTAGTGCAAAAAAAGAACCCGAATTAACCTACCTACTTAAAGCCTCATTGAAGATATCTAATAAGGGACAGGTCGATATCTTGAATCGAGGTGAATTAAAAAATATCCATCCATTTTCTGAACCGCTTGCTCCTCACAAGAGTCGCGGGGGGTGCCGGAGCCTATCCCAGATGGCTTCAGGCGTAGGAGGGGTCCACCCTGAACTGGTTGCCAGTCAATTGTAGGGCACACAGAGACGAACAACCAAGGGACAATCCAGAGCACCCAATTAACCTGCCTTGCCTGTCTCTGGAATGTGGGAGACTGGAGTACCCGGAGAAGACCCACGCAGGCACGGGGAGAACATGCAAACTCCAACCAGGAAGGCCGGAGCTTGGACTTGAACCCGAGTCCTCAGTACTGGGAGGCGGATGTGCTAACCACTCATTCACCGTGCCGCCACAGAATAAAGTATGTTAGGGTTAGGACAATATTTCACCTTCACGAATATTCCAATCATCAACCAACAATGAAAATTGTGGCACAGTTTTGCGCCCTGTCAGGCTCCTCTGTTCTTTCTTTGCCTTTTAGACAGATTGTAACAGTGAAGTGAACTTTGTTATTCTGTACTGACAATGTATGACAATATAATTCGATTGCAGTCCATCCGCTCCAGGTACATGTTCTACCATTTATGGTAAAATAGTTGGAATGACGATATTTTGCTCTTGCAATTGATTCCGGTGTGGGGAAGAGTTGGTATGTTTACCGCAGTATAGATGCAGGCACCACTACCAGCTCGTAGGGGCTGTTCAGACTAGTCGACTGAATTGTGTTCAACAGTTGAAGTCTTGCGCCACCCAGCATCCTGGCGTCCCGCTGGTCTCACCACCAATCGTTTCAAAAGGAGATTGAAGGAGCCAAAGGCGCCTCCCAATCAGCAATCGAGAGCAGCCTGGTTCAACACGCCTCCTTTACGCCGAGCGGCTCGCCTCTCCATCAAATCAGTCAATTAACTGCGGGGAGTCAATTGCATGGAGACAATTAGATGTCCTCGTTTGCTCTAATGAAGCCCACCCCTTGCCACCCTCCACCCCTCCATCTTGTCCAAATGACCTCCCTCGGCCCCGTATTTCATGATGAGCTTTTAAATAGCTGCCGTGCGTGATACACGGCGAGGCTCTTTTAATCAACGGCCCTTCCATGATTCAAGCCAGCTTTCTTTTGTTTGGGAATGCTCTGATCTATTGGCTTTTGCCCCGTGTGGACAGAGTCCTGATTTAACGTCCTCGAGCCCACAAAATAAACAGCAAATTGCTCATATTGCAGCTCTGGAAAAAAAAAGCAAAAACAAAATAAAAACTCCACTTTGCCGGCGCTCCAAGGTCCACAAAGACAGAAGGTATTTACCGCCGAGCATCTTTTCAAGTGGCAGATCTTATTCTTGGTTTTTCCCTTTCATTTCCTAAGCAAGCCGCCAGCCAGATGGCAATCTGCCAAATGTTCAGCTCGCGGCGGCGGCGGCAGCAGCGGCGGCTCCCCCAAAATAATAATAAAAATAAATAGGCAGGCACATTTGAAAATAGTCAAATGATGAAACGATGTTTGCGTGTCACAGCGCAGGAAATGATGTTCCCCGTGTTTGCACTTGTGCTCGTCGCTTATTAGGATGGATGAGCGCAAACATTTTTATGAATGCGCTTGTCTCGTTGTTGTTAAGGGAAATGAATCCGCGCGGTCACATGAGTGTCATTTGCCGCCGGCGAGCTCGGGTTATAAAATTAGACCAGCCATTAAAGCAGAGTTTGATGGCAGGAGTAACACTCCGTGTCAAAGAACGACGGCAATCCAGTTAAGAAGCTTTTCCTGATTCAAATTCCAACAAACGACGTTTGTTTCCCTATTTCAAACTATAGCAATACTTGTAACTCCAATGACCTTAACCGGTAATTAACAATTAATTGAACACTGATGTGACCACTAAGAAATGTTATTTTTATTCATTCTGAATTCCTCAGAGCACTTTTAATGCCCACAGATTTGAAACCCAGTCATATTCTATATAAATGAATCGACCTCATGGATTCTTTGGCGCTGCGCGTGTGTTATTTGAGATCTCGCGAAAGACAAAGGAAAAAAAAAAAGAAGGTGTTTCATTAGCATTCGCCTCACTTGCTTCATTAGCGACTTTGCCGCAGGGACTTCCTTTACTTTTGATGACGAGCCACCGCAAGGTCAAAGTCACCACAATGAGATTCTTTTTAGGAACGTCAACATTCTCAATCCCATCCAAAAATCTGTAATGTTCAGGAAATGAAAGATTTAAGTCTGGAAAACCAAGAATTCATTCCCGCCTTGAGTATTAGTGTTTTATGCAAAGTGTAGTATAGCAGAACTGGAGTCGCTCCACCGTATTTACTGTAATTGTAACTTTTCTACTGCTGTAACTTTGTAATTTTGTAACAAATTATTAGTACTACTATTACTACCATTACTAGTAATTAATAATTACTATGTATTTTTCCATAAAATGTATCCATCAATTTCCTTCATAAGCATTCAGCTTAGCTTTCAGCTCTTAGCATTCAGCTTTCAGCATTCCCATGCAATTTATCCAGAAATTGCGCTTAGTCTAGTTATGTAAGTCTTTTCCATCCACATATTTACTGTAATTGTAACTTTTTTACTGCTGTAACTTTGTAATTTTGTAACAAATTATTAGTACTACTACTACTATTACTGCCATTACTAGTAATTAATCGTTAATTACTATGTATTTTTCCATAAAATGTATCCTTCACTTTCCTTCATAAGCATTCAACTTAGCTTTCAGCTATTACCTTTCAGCTTTCAGCATTCCCACGCAATTTCTCCAGAAATTGCACTTAGTCTAGTTATTTAAGTCTTTTCAATCCACATATTTAAGGTAATTGTAACTTTTCTATTTTCTATTTGGTGTAACAAATTATTAGTAATACTACTACTATTACTCGTAATTAATAGTTAATTACTATGTATTTTTTCGATCAAATGTATCCTTCAATTTCCTTCATTGGCATTCAGCTATTAGCATTCAGCTTTCAGCATTCCCATGCAATTTCTCCAGAAATTGCACTTAGTCTAGTTATTTAAGTATTTTTCATCCACGTATTTACTGTAATTGTAATTTGATAGTGGTTCTTATCAAGTTTGGGTGTAGTCGCTGCCAGAGAAACAGAAACTATGCGTACAAGTCAGGAATCTATAAATTCATAGTTTAAGAGGGTTGTCTTGTTACTAGTCCTCCTACTTGTCCTAAGCTCGCATGGGGGACCTTCCACTTTCCAGATTTGACATTTCAAAACATCTCCTGATGTTATTCTTCTGATAAAGACGGTGTAATGGCATAAAGTGAGCGTTCCGTTTGACTGCTGTGTCTTTCAACCATTTGACTGCTGTGTCTCTCAATAGATAATGACAGGGGTTCAATACGGAGGTCAACGGTTTCTTTAAGCGGGTCTGCTGCAACAAGATGGAGAAGTATTGATTGATTTGTGAAGGTTGGGATGGGGGCGGGGGGGGGTTGGGGGTTGGGGGGTGAGATCGATCCACCAATTATTCCAGTTTACAGTGACACCAGAACTTGCACATAGCAGTAAAGGACGTGATGTGTCCCCAAAGACATTGAAGCAGTTATGGGACTTCCTTGTAGGAAAATCCTTTTATTCCCCGAAAATTGGAGCTCAGCATCCAAAACCACAAAGTCAATCAAGGACATATTGTAACTGATCGCCGAGCACTGACAAGGAAGAACAATTCAGGGTTTTGGCTGAGATGAGCTCTATCTCAGTTGACTTTCAGCAAGTCAAGTCAAGTCATCTTTATTTATACCGTATAGCGCTTTCAAACAGCTGTAGCTGTCAGAGAACTGCGGCGCACCTTGGACTGGGTGCACGCCAATCACAGTTGACGTATACACAAACGACCGTTCGCTAACATTCAACATCATCTTTATAGGCCAAGTGTGGAAAAACACACAAGGAATTTGTCTCGGGTTGGATGAGCTATGCTACGATTGCAATAACAAGCAACTGTGACAAAAATACAGACACTATTAGAGCTGTCAAAATCGATTAATCGACAAGTAATCGATTATCAAATTAATCAACAATTATTTACATAATCGAGTCATTGTTTGGATGAGCTATGCTACGATTACAATAACAAGCAACTGTGACAAATACAGACACTATTAGAGCTGTCAAAATCGATTAATCGACAAGTAATCGATTATCAAATTAATCAACAATTATTTTCATAATCGAGTCATCGTTTGGAGCTATTTCTTTTTTTAATTTAAAATTGTCCAAATCCTCTGATTTCAGAATTTCAATAGTAATCGATCACTGATTTCTGTAGTCCTTCATGAAAGAAGACCGATTATCTTCTGTGTTTAATCAAAACAAGACATTTGAAAACGTTTTTACTTTGGACAACAACGACCAAACCGGTATAGTGCAACATCAACCCCCCCCCCCCCCCCTTTTTTTTTTAAATCACGATACGAATATGAAGTACAAATTTTGATTCAACAGTTTTGGGAATTGATAGCAAATTTGAAAGTCTGCTCGTTTTAGTGTGAATAGTTTGATCACGACTAACTGAGGGAGGATCTGGAAGAGGTGTAGTGACCAGGATGTGAAGTTTTAAGCATATAAAGTCCGTCCAGCGGCAGCACATCAGCATCAACGAAAAGTATGACGGCGTCAAAGCGTCCTAGCGTGAACTCGTGCTCACTCTGGTCCGTTTCGCACCTTTCCCAGACAGGAGTCTCCTCGCGGCCATGTTCGTGCTGCCGCGTGACGGCTGACATTAGCGCGATGTGGCGTGGTCGGCCCAGCCACGCTTCCTGACACGTCTCTAAGCGGCAGATCCCAATTTACATCCGGAGGGATGTCTCGCCTGGCAGGAGTTCAGACTTTTGGGATTTTGCCATACATACATTAAATACTTCACTTAGTCAGTCCTCCCGTGCGCCGTTAAACATCACGCTGACAGCTCACCAACGTTCTCTTACAACCCAGATAACTTGAAATATATATATATATATATATATATATATATATATATATATTACGATATGTAGGTCACGGTTCGATTTGATACCGATTAATCCCGATACAAATCTGTAAGTCGATTATTGAGATTTTTTATTTTTTTTTTACTCAAATTTAGAAAAAAATAATCACTAAACTTGTACATGTACATTGTAAGATTTGGATGATAATGTTTTTTTTTCAACGCAAACACAACTGACACTTTGATGCACATCCCGCTACGCACACGGCGACGTTTGTGTGATATTTTTTTTGCGCCGCCTTTGTGGACGGTTTGACGCAGGACAATTTTAGACGCTACCTCGCGACCTCTCAGCGCTTATATGATATGTGATCTTCCAAGAGGGAATAATTCATTTCATCTCCTGCTCTTACGGCGGCAGGGTCAAGCGGGCATTACCATGCTAATATAATGCAAAGGCCAAGCGGTCCCTGGGCCGAGCATCGATTGGCCAGGAATTGACATGCTGTCACCGTGGCTGCTCACCCTCTTCATTGAGATAAACAACAACAAAAAGGAACGAATCGATCCCGGGGCCTGAAAAGTGGCTAAAAATGATGATGTCCCATAAAGTTGAGAGGATCAATTAAAAGTCAAGCAGTGTTGAGATGTAGCGAGCACGCAATCATTCATATTGAAATCATCTGAGCGGGTGCAGGAGGGGTGAAAATTAATCACAGCGCTCAGTCAGACCGCATTCAAGCGCGTCTTCATTTTGTCGGCACTTAATCATAAACATTTCCTTCTCGCCAGCTGCTTCAAGGTCAGCGGTGTGAAATCTTGAGAGAGGAGTTTTGAAACACACCCTCAAGATGTTGGCCGTCCACATTTACATCAACTTAAAAATGCAACATTAAAGCGTACTTTATTGATTGATTACTTTCAGTCCTTTCAACAGCCACGTTGCAAAAATATATGTACTAAATTGGACCCAAAATAAGCAGACGGAAGCAGAAGCTCATTACGTCTTGAGCAAGATGAGATTCCTTGCAAAAAAAAAAAAGAGGATGCATCGAGTAAATATAATTCATCATTACACTCACCTATTGACTCATTTTCTGCTGGGGCATTAGCAATAAAAGTATTGCTTTGCTGGAATCTTGTAAGGTCTTTGTGCCAAAGTACTTTGTTGAAATCAGTTGGGCAGCTTCATTTAGACAAAAGTGCTGCTTTGCTACCATCTCAAGGCATATTGTGAAAAGGAACTATGTTAAAATTAGTAGAGGAGCTTCATTTATGGAAAAAAAAAGTAGTGCTTTGCTGCTATCACTGCCATGGACGTTTATATTCATCAACTGGAATCACTGGAATTACTGGCCCCGATATATATATTAGGGGTGCACCAATCTCAATTTTCCAGCCGATCGCCGATCACCGATCTTTTAAAAGTCTGACCTGCCGATCTCTATATTTGCCGATCCCGATTTTTTTTTTTTATCATTACAGCAGCATATACCTTTGGTGTTCCATTCTTGTTTTCTTGGAAAACATTGAACAATATCGGCGAAATAATACAAATGGGTTGTTTGAACGGCACATGAAGTAGTTCTCTAAAATAAAAATAAAAACCTTATTAGTCATCTCAGCAGAATAGGACAGTGGCTGACATTTTCACGCCTCTGAGGAGGAAGATGAGATTGGTTGAAAAGATCGGTTTATTTTGAAGGGATCGGCCTATCACCGATCCTCCAAAAGTAACGAAATCGGGGCCGATGCACCCCTAATATGTATATATATATATATATATATGTATATATAGTTATACTGAATATTTTGTTCTCTTAACAAGCTACTTGCGTCACATGAAGTGCAAAGGACTGGATTTATATTTTTCCCGTTTTGTTTGTTGTTGTTTTTTTGTCTCCCGTTTGACATCATTCATTAGCTTGGGGATGGTCCAGCAGTGACCTTCACGAGTGCGCTGAAGGTCATGTGAGGATTTTCTTAAATCCCCTCATCAGGCAGACATAATGAAATTTGCTGTGCCGTTGCAAGACAGTTGCATCATGTTTTGGGATTTTTGCCGAGCGTCTCTCTTGATTAGATTTCACTCGTTTGCGAAGGAACAAATGCCAGCGAGACGCGCCGGCTGCTTCTTTATCAAGCAAAACAACAAACAGACATAAAGAACATCCAGCGCACGTTTTCCCGCAAACAAAGGCTGATGATGGATGTCGGGGCCTCGGGAATTTTTGTGCTGATATTCCTACCCGACGTGTAAATATTTTATCATAGTGAATTTGTCGCTTGTCATTGTGACTGGTAATGACCATTTGCGTGGGGGGGACGTCAATACAGGACAGATAACAGCAGTGCAGACTGTTTTTCAACAGATAGAAATTGCCAGTTTTGGCTGTTTGTTTACATGATAATTATGGCAAAACCATAAACGTTGAAAAATGAGCCTCACAGCCACCAGCGCGCTTCCTGTTCAAGCCAGTTTTCTTGGGGTTGAAGCTCAATTATCGCCAGTATGAACATAAAAATTATTTTAAAGGTGTTCTGAGAGAGGTGAAGGTGGTCCGACAATGATTTTTTTAGGGGGGAGAAGGGAAAAAAAAAAGAAGAAAAAATTAGACTGGTGGAAACATGTAGAAGTGGAGTACACATTTTTTATTTTTTTTTTACTGGCAAATACATTTGAACTTATTTGCATGCATCTACGTTCGAACGTATTTGAGAATATGTTTGAGCGTACTTAATGGCTAAATGCTAAAAACTTCCCCATCTTTCCCATAACACGCAAGTAAAAATGTTTGGCCTTCATTATACCAGTACATTCAAAAATTAAGTAAGTAATTTTGTCGTAATTTTTATGATTTATTATTATGGCTGCCATGCATGATGTCCATTCTTCCATTCAGCATTTTCCTCACAATGTCATGGGGTGCCGAAGTCATATTTATATTGTTATTTATATTATATTTATATATTTGCATGTACATATGAACATACTTGTAGGCGAAAAATTTAGCTTTTTTTCCCTATAATGCCACAGCGTATTGACTTGTGCATATGCAAGTGAAAAACAAAAGCTTTTTTTTTTTTTTTTTTTAATAGCATTTGGGTTACATTATACCACTACGTTCAAAAATTAAGTAAACCTTGTTTATTTGTAATGTTTGATTTACTATGCATGATTTCTGTTCAGCATTCTTCCCATGATGCCAAAGGGGATGTGCACATGCCTAAGTCAATACCCTGTTTACGTTTAAATGTCCGTCCAAATTTCTGGTGTGAATGTTGCCATTCAGGTCCTTAAAAGAGTTTTATAAGTTTTTTGAGAAGGTGTCGAGAAGTGTAACCTGAAATTTCCGGCCAAATCCCGTAATTGCTGGTGAGTACGAGTGCATGTGTTAGCTGTGCTAGCAGAAAAGCATGCGCCTTGGCGAGGGTCCCTTTTTTTTTGCCGTTTAATCATCGAGCGACATCAAAGCCGAGCGACTCCATGTTTACTGTACGCGATTGCCCGATGAATATTCAGCAGCGGAACATCAAAGTGTTCCTTTCCCCGAGTGCACGTTGGGTCGGAAGCCTGAAGCGCGGCTGGCTAACGTGTCGCAATGAATGAACCGAGCGGCCGTTTGCGTGCCAGCTCAGCCATTTCTCCGATGGCCGCCGCCGGATGCCGGATGCCCTCGGAAGCAGACGCTTGGCTCGCGCGCGCGTCGTCACGCCAGGCATCTTTGGCGGGCCCGCTCTTCTCACGTCGAGGGGAATTGAATAGTTGCAGGCACCGGGGGAGGTTTGGCTAGCCGGATTAGAGATGAGGCCTTTCTGGCCGAAAGTAAATAAAAAATCTGCCCGCGTGAACGCATGCAAAGGCGTAATATAGCGCAAAATGTAGGTGAAAAATCTGAGAACGACGCGCATTCAGCTAATCAGAAGCGGATTGATACGGTGTAGATAAGGTGAAGAATTGCTTTGCTCTGTTCCACACTCACATTTGCGTAGCCTAGCTATATGTTATCTTAACAGACGATGACTCAAGAAGCACAAGTACCAGAACGAACGCAGCAGAATGGTTAGAGCCAGTCTGCCGAGGCCGCCTGTTTTCTGTTAAGAAATGATTTGCAAACTTGACCACACATGCTCTGCAATCTTCCACTCGCATGCACACGCACTTGACAAACAAGACAGGTATGTTTTGCGTTTGCATTATTACAATTGGAACACCTATGTAACTAGGTGCGTGGAAACCAAATATAAAGAGAGGGTGAGGGGGGGATTTTTTTCAGTTCCTCGCCTATCGCCACGTGTGCTTTGAATTGAGTGTCTTCTCTCCTTTTTGTTGTGTTTAATAAATGTCAAACAGGTAAACCTGACATATGGCAAACTGCTATGAAATAATGAAAATATGGGAGTAATTGACACTAAACAATATTATTATTTAAATAAGTAGCAGAATTATTAAAATAATCAGAAATCAATATATAAATGTAAATGATAACCATCATTTTCAGGCGTGCGTGTCCTCTATGGCTTGTGGAGGCGAGATGGCTTAAGCGCACCCGTTTATGTCAACAATGTGACGCCATTTTGTTAAGATGTTCGCAAATTCCTCCCTTCATAATCCACTTTTTTTTATTTAAAAACAAAACAAAACAAAAAAACATTGCTTCAGGTGGACAGGAAGCCGTTATGAGAAAGATTTTGTGGCCTGAAAGGGGAAGAAGTGTCAAAACAGTCACGGATCACCTTTTTCTGGGTTTGGTCACTTGACGTTCGCAAGCTGAGCCCTGAGACACTGTGATGTCATTTTCAGTCAACAGCAAGACGCAAAATGGCCGCCCCCCTCAGTTGGATTCTTTTGCTTCGTTCATATTCCACAAACACTATATTCATCATAACACATTTTTTTTTTTTATTCAGACTCCAGTCATTATTATAGGCACTTATTTATATGTATTATGTAAAAATAATATATTATGTTATAATTATAATTTTTATCTTATTATTATTATTATTATTATTAGGCTGTTTTATATATATGTATATATGTATATATATATATATATATATATATATATATATATATATATATATATATATATACACACACAAAAATAAAGTTTGAATTATATTATGATATAATACGTATGTAAAGGAGGGTCTGGAAATGTCTGGCAAAGAATGAGTTAAATATAAAGAAATTTTTTTGATTTGACTTCACCTTCAAGTGTTGGTTGAATCAAGTGCTAAAGGTGATGCGTAATAAGAATTGGTCTGGCCCAAAAATGTGCTATGTGAGTATAACCCTGCGAAAATAACATAAATGAGAGAAAACATCCATTTCAAGTAACAACAATCCAAACAAAAGCGGTCTTACAATTCTTTTCACAGTTTACGCTTTGTTCCTCACATGGAAAATTTGCAAAATGACGTTCTCCGCATGCTTCAACTTCAACTTGACAAGCGTGTTTATATGCGTGGTTTGATTTTTTTTTCTGCCTTTTTTTTACTTGAAAATTCCATTTGCAGCTTGTCTCGTTGTGTAGCAGCAAAACACAGCCTAAAAAAAAATCCAAAACCAAGCGTCTAAAAAACATGTTCCACAAGTGTGTCCGTGCTTTTTTTCCATATGGAATATTTAAAGCGCAAGCTGGTGGCTACCGGACTTTTCCAGGTTAAATGACACATATAACTTAGACTACGTGCAATTTGTGGCGAAATTGCGTGGGAATGCTGAAAGCTGAATGCTAAGATTTGAATGTATGAGGAATGCTTATGAAGTAAATTGAGAGATAAATTGTGAAATTATAACCTCCTGGTTACTGGACAATGCGCTTTACCAACTGTGCCAACACCTCACCTGTGTATCAAACACCTGGTAATGATGATAAGTTATACGTATGGAAGTAGGCGTGGAAAGTGATGCTTAGAAAAAGTTCAGTGTCTGTCCCATTGAAAATGAATGAGGAAAAGTTGATATTAAATGTGAAATTGTGCAGCTACTGTAGGCAATGTGGAACAGATGATATATATCCCGGGAGGCGTGGATTTTTGAAGCTGGTTGAAATTTGAAAAATGTAAATTGGAAATATTATATGGGAGTTGTTACGCAGCAAAAAAGTGTGGAGAATAAAACTCACAATAACATATGTGTGAATGCTGAAGCATAAAGAGAGCAGAGCCATTTCAATAAATTCTCATCAAATATTCACGAGGCCGGCCGGCCGGCTCGCATTAAACGCACCAGACAACGCTGAATGTTGCCTTTAATTAATAATAATATATGAAACCAATATTTAATGTTTAACTACCATGATTCAAAGCCTTTATTTCCTACAGGATCTCAGGCAAAACAGCATTTTTTAAAAATCACATTTAATAAGATGTTTGCTCAGCTAGGTGAGTCTTTGCGCTGTTTAATTTGAGCTTTTGCACGCTGACATTTTAACTTAAATCCGGTGCAAGACTCGTGAGTCCTTCACAGACGCCGTTTGTCCATTTGAATCATTTTCTCAGGTCAACAACAGCCCCTCAAGAGCTTTAACTATTTCCCACTTTATTAGTCATAAAGCCGCACTGATTGTATTACTCATATCCGGCCCGACTGCACGGAGGTGAAGGCCGCCCCGACACCGTCGCTGTTGATTTCCCTCAAGGCGGCGTAAGCGCTTTTAATGAAGCTCTTTTTTTTTCAAAGCGAAGGCCCGACATCGGACACGACGACGACGGCGCCGAGTCACGCGACCCGACTGATTTTTGCCGTGACGTTCGACTGGCCCTCATCAAAGATTTAGTGGGAGCACTTTGGATGTTTTTTTCCACATTACCGCTGAGGATTTGTCAGCGGGCCCGATTGCCTTTTATTACCTCGGTGGACCACGTTTAATGGCGGGGGGGGGCAAGCGCTCGCGTCACATTCCATTCATTTCCAAAGCAGCCCGGAGATGTACCATAAAAAGGATAAAATTACAACGTACATCAAACAGCAGCATCGCCCGCCATCTCAATTCCGCCCATGTTTAATTTAAGTCGCGTTAGCAACTTCCTCTTGAGTGTGTTCGCGCCTTTCGCAGGTTGCCGCCTTGCAAATCGGCGCCATCATTTGCTGCTCCGCCTCACATTGTTGCCGCCAAATGTGTTAGTGCGAATTGTGTGGGAGAAATGTCGGCGTGAACTCACTTGGAGTCTTCATTCAAATCATGAGAGACTTGACGTTTGTGGCTCAGCATGAAGGCTTCAGTTCATCAGACTACATTACGCCCAATTCGCAATGACCGCGGAACTTGTGAACTGGACTTTTGAACTGGGCGTGTGAACGCAGTGCGTTTTCCGTGCGTCTGTGGTGTGGAACGGATGCGGCGATGCGTAAAGTTTCCGCGACCGTTCTATTTTTAACCGGACGCCGCATGCGATTTTTCATGAAGCTGAAGAAATGACACGAGCCGGACAGGAAGTCGGGCGTCTCGCATAAACGTAAATCCGGTATATTTCAAAATAAAACCATTTGCGAACTCGTTTTTTTTTTGGGAGGGAATCTAACTAACTAAATAGCATGACATGAGGCGGACAGTTGAGACAAAATAGGACTCTATATACACGGTTGTTATCGGGTGAACTCAACTCTCCAGCGTCATCTTGTGGTCTGGCGGGTGAGTGCAGATTTTCGGACATGCACCGCACGCGGTGTGAATTTCACTCCGTGCGGAAGCCCTACGGAAAACGCACCGCGTCCTTTCCGTAGTCAGTGTGAATTGGGCATTGTTATTATTCGCCCTCGTCAAATCACTTTGTTTCGTATTATTGGAGTGAAGCCTTGCCAGTCAGTTTATTTTGTATATGGTTTTCCGTGGAAACCAGGGGCATGATTGCCATCGGCGAAAAGGTCCCGCACAGCCAGACCATTCCAAGCTTAAATGATTACGTTGTGTGTGCGTCCCGGCCGCAAGCCCATGGGCTGCGGCAGAAGAGCACGATCAACATTTTCCGGGGGATGTCTGCAGTTAAATAAGTACCGTCCACAAAACCTCAAATTTCTGGCCTGAATTTTGCTACCTGGTGGAAACTTATCCTTCCCAATTTGCTGAAAGAATCAATTTGTGTGTTTTGCACACTTTCTTGAATGCTTTCAGGTGCCATAAGAGGTCACTAGAGCCCTGTCTAGCTGGGAAAGTAGTACTGTACGTTGGTGAAAAGGTAGTACAGTAAACCTTTGCATGTTAGTAGTGTGAAATAATAATTATGGATTTTTCAGAAGTTTTTTTTTAAATTTTGTTTTGACTTTTGTTTTTTCAAGTTTGTTTTAATTCGTTTTATAGCAGGTTTGTTTGTTTCTGTTATATTTTATTTGTTTTTAATTTAGATTTCATTGAGTATTAGTTTTAGTTTTAAGCTACAATTCTTAATCGACTATTTGACCGTCCTTTTGCGCGGACGTAGAGCAATACTGACATAAATACAAATGAACCCCAAAACCTCTTGTACAATTGTAGTTGGTTTTAGATTATTTTCTAAAAGTAATACAAAGTTTGGGCGGCACGGTGGTTGGCACTCCGGTCTCCTCCCACATTCCAAAGACATGCATGGCAGGTTAGTTGAATTTTCCCGAGGTGTGCTTGTGAGTGTGGATGGTTGTTCGTCTCTGTGTGCCCTACGATTGGCTGGCAACCGGTTCAGGGTGTACTGCCCTACTGCCCGAAGTGGCTGTGATAGGCTCCAGCAACTCCTCAACCCTTGTGAGGAATAAGTGGTTCAGAAAATGGATGGATGGATGAATACAAAGTTTCAGAGAAGCATTTTTTTCAATTTGTTTTTTTTTTTTTTTCGCTAGTTTTGATGAACTATGATAACCTCAGTTAGGAATTGGAGATTTTGCTGTTTTTGTGGTCAGACTAAAGTCTGTGTGATGTCAAAGTGCTCTGAGATATGAGTTGAAGTTGTTAAGTGAGCATGCTTACAACTCAAAATCTAATCATCTTTTCCCATTGAAATGAAAGGAAGTTACTTTATCTTCCAGCCTCTTAAAAAAATGTTTTGTGTTCAGTTTCCCCTATTTCAAGGGTTACAACAGTGTTATTTGTGAGCTACTCTATTGTTGTTACTATTAGCACTTAGCCAAACAGACTTTAGCGAACAAACAGTTTTCCTTCCTTGCTGTTCATTTTGTTTTTTAGCCCAGCATCGCAACTTTTATTACCAGCCCAGGAATAGGACAGTTGTCGCTCCTGATGCTTGTAATCGACACACATACACACCCGAGTGCTTCTATTAATAGCGCCGTTAGCAGAAGCCCGCTCGCCTGTTTGCCGTCTGTCTCGTTGAGTTTGCCGCCGCATTTCCTGCTCGAGAAGAGAAGAGAAGAGAAGGGCAAGCCGGCGCCTTGAAAGATGTTCACGGTGCCGTAAGTGAGATTTGAAGCAGCGTAACAGTGGCTGCCGTGAAGCTGCATGCCTTGATAAGGTTGTTGATCATCGCCTGCCTGCCACCCCGCTAGCAAGTTGTTGTTTTTTTAACTTTCTTTGTGCTTTTACAAGTCTCACCGCCAGAACCTGGGCTGCTCTCAGATTTGCACTCGGTGATGGAGGAAGGCCTACTAACTTCCAATGTGCCTCACAAGTCAAAATGGAAGATTAGCGTAGCATTTAGCACTTTAAAGCAACACAAGCCTTATTAATCATTTTTCCAGTATTGGATTAGGCATTGTGTATAAAAAATAAAAGTACAAATATCTTTGGCATCTTATTC
The DNA here is from genome assembly GCF_051991245.1 of Festucalex cinctus. Lineage (NCBI taxonomy): Eukaryota > Metazoa > Chordata > Actinopteri > Syngnathiformes > Syngnathidae > Festucalex > Festucalex cinctus. The sequence continues at coordinate 5,506,361 of NC_135430.1, read as the reverse complement.
CCTAAATTTTAGTTCAAACCGAATAAGTGTCCGAATTTGATCATACAGTGTGGAACGCCATGTTCCTGGTCACGTGATCGTGATGACGTACCGTGCGTAACCGGAAGCCGTCTTTGCTCATTTCAATGGAAACTTGCTGACGTAATGGGCAAGAAAAAGACGTCTTCTATCCCAAATACTGCGCCAATTCTGTTCAGAGTAGTTCTCAACACGTCCGGTTTCGTGTCATTCCATGTGGGGGCGGTGGGGGTGGCCGTTCCTAATGTAGGCTAAAGCGTGCTTAGTACACAACATGTAGTTTAGCCTAGCAGGTTAAAAGTCACCAGGATGTTTACCATCCACTTGGACTCGCCGGCGGCCGGATCTGCCAGTTTTATCCGGCTTTCAGTTGGAAACAAATCTTTGGCGAGTCCTCCGTGGCTGTACTGCTTTTGAGGAAGTGTTTCTTTACTGTAAGGCGAAATTCCACCTTTGATGTCCGCCATGGGACGCCATCATTCCTCATGAGTTCTTTGTTGTCATTCATTCAATGTGTATTTTACGCACGCGATACATCACGATGATCACGTGACTGTCCAAAATTCCGATACAGTACTTAAAGTAAAAATATTCATAAAAAGTGCTATAAAATCCAAATTGCTCAACATAAATTGGCAATTTTTTCAGGGAAGAGTTGAAATTATCCATTTCACAGAATATCTGGTTAGTTTTTCATAAGTCTTGTGTTCCTTTAACAGGACGGCGTAATTAACGCGACTCTTAACGGTTTAATCTATGACACCCGTAGTCATAAAAGTGCAGATGTCGGGCAAAGGTAGCGCTCCCTTATACAATCCAAAAAGAAGCTGACGGATGGTCTCGTGTGAGCGAAAACGCCGCCGTGACCGCTCAATGAGTGAACGAATCCCACGCAGCATCAACAACCCTCTTTGGTATTTAGCGCAAATAAAGGCTCGACTAAGTCATCGGGGCGAAATGTCACACGGCGCGCTAACCTTTTCCAAGTCCACTCTGGCCTTTGAGTGGCAAGATGGAGTGTGATGCCGAGGAGGCGGAGTCACGTCTAATGAGGTTGGTGACACAAAGAACTTTGGATTCACGATGAGCTCCATCTACCTTGGATGGACAAAACTCCACACCACGTGGACATCGGCACAAAAGCACGATCTGACCTTAGAGGTGAACTGTTTTAAGTGTCCCAAAGACGTATTTATACGTTTATTTATTTATTTATTTTATTTTTTTTATGCTAGCTCAAACAGGTTTTGATGCAGCCTCTCAACTGCAAAGAACTGTTGCAGAAATGGTAGTTATTGCACAAACGGCCAGCAGGTGGCAGCAGAGCAAAGGAGATCTTTACATGTTGAAAAAAAGCTCAATTACTCACAATTCTAAATAGATTTGTGAAAATTTATTAAACTTAGCTATATTCTAATACTAATTACTGCAAAATGGAAACAGATAGAAATATACTTTTTTTTTCCCTGATGAAAGAAGAGACTTTAATCTTTCTTTTGATATGTTCTATGTTATTATAGTAATAGAACACAATATTCTGTGGGCCTTGCAAAATCAGTCCAAATCCAGTAAAACAGCCAGGAGCGAACGAGATTGCTTCTATGGAAATGGCGGCCAGCAAATGAGTTAAAAAAAAAACAAACAAAAAAAAAAGCACAAGCTAAAACTAACCCAATTGAAAATAAACAAAAGTCGAAACGAAATCAAAACTAACAATATGAACAATCCGCAACGATTATAACCCCGATTTTGATTGACGATGCCGCAATGCGCTTGTTAGTATTGAGTAGTATAGTTCAGTTGAGTACGGTGCATATTGCCATCTTAACGTCACAAATGATTTCAGCTTTTCCATCCTATCTTTTTCCCAGGAAGCGTCATCGTAATCATGATGTCCTTCAAACGGATATTACAGCAAGTTTCTGTTCTTTGCTTTCAGTCCGGCCTCCGTGTCCTGTCGTCGATCCGCACCCTTCGTGCAAATCCAACGTGAGAATTTTGCACGGCGTGATTGGAAGCGACTGCGGCGATTAGGTTGGAAGGAGTCCAAGTCAGACGCGGCGGCGTTGTGTACTCAAAGTCCATTTGCCGCCACGCTGCCAATGAAGCCATTTGGCGGCATTTGTGTTTTTGTGACTTTATATCACAGTGACGGCGCCAATGCATTATCGGCACCCGCTCTTACATTTACATAGGCGCCAAGAAATCGGCGCCCCTGTCTCCGCCGCCACAGATAAGATAGAATAAGACTTTATTAATCCCCTGAAGGGGAAAGTAGTCAGCAGCTGCGCGCACATTTGTTTGGAGGTGTCCTCAAAGAACCCGTCGGCGCCGAAGACATTTTCACCGTGTTTGCATTGAAAAGAACTCGCCGTCTTTTAACTTTCATTGCCTTGGCAAACTGATCCCCCCTGCAAGTTCAACCTGCCGGCTTTATTTTACTCTCATTTTCTCTTCTTCCAATGCAACTTTTCTTTTCAAGCATCCTTTCTTGCTCTTAACCCGCGTCAGTCCACTCAAGTTGTACGTTAGGTGTAAGGGCGGGAACCTCTGGGTACCTCACGATACGATACAAAATGCGATATAAGGCTCACAATAACAATGAGCTCACGATATGATGATACAATTATCCATATACAGTAGGGGTGCTCAAAAAATTGATACGGCAATATATCGTTGCGGGCCTCATTACAATACACGTATCGATACGCAGGCGTCAGAATCGATATTGCTCGTTAATTTTAAATAGGCAGTTAACGTTTGCCTTTGCAGCTTGCATTGTACCTAAAAAATAAAAACCAGCTTTGAAGTTAATTGCCTTCAATTAATGCAAAAATAGTTCACCAGTGATTGGACACTGTGTCTTGCTAAGAAAAATTAAAGGAGAGGAAGAATATCAATATTCATTTACTTATAAACTTAACATGGCGCGTGTCTCAATGTACCAAATTTCCTATTATTTTGTTTAAAAAACGAAATAAAATGTGTTCCATGAAAATGAAAAAAAATGCTGTTTTTATTTCCAATAAGCACATTTTAGAGCTGTAATTTACAGAGCATACACATTTAGACCAGGCATGCCGCTTGTTGGTAAACCAGAAGAGCTACTAACAAAAACATTTTTGTCATCCAGCTAAATAAACATATCCTTTAGGTATACATATGACTGTTATTATAAAATGCAAGTAAATTAATGTAAAATATCGGGATACGTATCGCCTTGAAGATCATGTATTGGGATACATATGTATCGCGATACGTATCGTATCGTGACCCCTGTATCATGATACGTATCGTATCGTGAAGTTGGTGGCAATACCCAGCCCTAATATACAGTGGTACCTCTACTTACAAACGTCCCTTCATACGAAATTTTCAAGTTATGAAACGATTGTGTGTGTACATAGATAGATAATAGATATGTGTCTATGTAGCGTCCTCGTCATTCGCCCCTCGGGCCATGAGGTGTCCAGATAGTTTTACGTACATGTATTCACTAACAGCCGATGAATTTGTGCAAAAATTCAAACAATTGGTTGATTGATGAAGGCTACGTTGCACAGTCAGTTTTTAATTGCGACGAGACGGGCCTTTTTTGGAAAAAGATGCCTCGCCACCGTACCTGAAGTTTCCATCAAGTTTTGGAATTTATTGAAAAGAATCACCCAGAGAAAGTGTTCACCAGTCGAGCGATTGCTCACTATGATGATGTTTGCCTTGGACATTTTCGAAGGATTGTTAAAAAAAAAAAAAAAAAAAAAAAAGCAAACATCCTTGGATCAGTTCTTTACAAAACACCAGACAAAAAACACTTCTGAGAGAGAACATGAACCAAAAAGGGCAAAAAAAAAAAACCAGATGAGGACAGCAGTTAAAAAGGTAAATGACCATTTTTATTATTCTTTATTCTTTGTTTTTTTTTTCATTATGCACAACTCCCATTTATTGTGCAATAATCTAATTGGAACATGCATTTGTTACATGTTTTGATGCATTTTTATGCTTTATAAAACATTTATGTCTGAATTTTGGGAGGCTTGGAACAGATTAGGGCATTTACATGGAAAATACGTCTCGACTTACAAAATTGTCTAGTTAAGAACTTTCTTCCAGAACCAATTAATTAATAAGTAGAGGTACCACTGTATTGGTCAGGTCATAAATCCATGATAATCTACGATAAAACTACTCAAGACGTAAACTGATGTTTTTTCAATGAGAAAATCGTTTTGTTTTGTTTTTTGCCATCACTGAAACCTAATATAAAAACTGGTGTCTTCTTCAGTGTGAGTATTTTAGTTTTTTGTTTTTTTGTTGTTGTTTTTTTTAACAAATATGAAGAAGCATTTAATGCTGCTTTGTTTTTGGTCATTTCTTTTGAAAAATCCAACATCACAAAATGAAGGTTCCGTCTGTAAAAGTTCATCTCCATTTTGTTTCCTTTTTTGTGGGCCTTTTTACACTGCAAGGTAGTCGGTCGGGCATTTGTCTCTCGCGGCTTGTGCTATCCTTGAGCGCGTTAAATTAGGTTCATGCTTTATGTGTACACTGCAGCCAGAGAGAGTCAATAAGACGAGACCAGAGTTTCAGTGCCGTCAGGTGTACGAGCTCGTCGGGCCAATATTGACGTTGACTTTCAGCGAGTAACAATCAACAGGAGGCAGCAGCGCCGGCCGGTGACACCCCCACCCCTCCCCCTTGCAAATAAAAGCTAATTGTAAAGACATTATCGATTGGTTTGTTCACCATCCCTGTAAAACTGCGTCTACAGTAATACCACCGCCAGTAATTCGATGCACCCCTTCAAATGTTTTATAATTGCCTGTATTAATAGATTAAACCATAAATATAACAAACTACAATCGCTGAACATTGGTACTTAACATTGTTGGAGGTTTCCTATGCGCAGTCACCGAACCCTTGTTGTTTGGAAAATAAAACGTGATTCACCCTCCAAAGAAATTCAAGACATAAGTCAGGTTTCCATCCAAATGCTTCAAATTTTTTATGCTAATTTTGTGAAAATGCACAAAACGTAGGAATTCCAGGTGGGAATGTTGGCTTTGACGGACTAAACGGAAGTCGTTGGTCATGTTGGCTGATTTGTCCTCACGCATGTAAGGGAAGCGTGTCGTTCGACTCCTTACATTGAGAGCTGATGTCACTAAAGCGATCTAAAATGGCAATTAATCTTTTTCTTTAATGAACTATAAAAATAATTGTGTTTCTTCGTCTCCCCAAAAATATTTTACTTTCTCATCCGCAATTTATTGTGACTACAAACGTGCTTGCGACGTAGTATCGGTCAAAATGTGCGACGTATATCGGGTCTTGTGGTTGCTTATTCGCAGAATTTGTTTCCATAGCCTAAATGCGCATTTTTCTTTCTTTCCATACGCTTCAAAATCCACCCCTCCAACTGTAAAAACTTTTTTCCTTCGAATTTCTGGCATTTCCATTCTGTTTCTTTTTTTTGCAATTCTTGAAAATTCAAATAAAAATAGGTGGATGGAAAGTCATCTATTGGTATCGGGTTTTACTGGTAACCAAAACAAATTGAGAGAGCAGCAGTAGTTTCATCCAATCTGGCTTTCTTGACCTTGAATTCACAAAGCGTTGTGTTCTTGCATTGCCCGTCTCCACGCAGCTTCAGGAAGTCTTCCCTTTGTTTTGCTTGACATCTATTTGTGCTGGACTAAAATTGCTCAACTTGGCGTTGCAAAAACCACGCAGTCATTCAACTCAACTCGACATTTATCGAGCACAGAACTGTTTTCTTCAGATGGAACCCAGGGGCAGCAGAACTCAACACAGTAGCATACCATACGTTCCGTTATACGTCAATTCATATTGTTCGTATTCATTCGACCACTTTCTCTTTTTGCTCGACGTAATTCGGATGACGGGATTACAAATCATAAAGACATCATTCGACAACAGTCACAAGTCTACTAGTGAGTGCATCCAATTCCCTTGCAGCACCTGCAGCCAACGAGGCCAAGTTGGGCGTATCATCACAAATCATATTTGACGCGCCGGTGTCTTAACCTTTTGCCGAACCCCTGAGCCTGACGCGACAAACGGTGGATTAAACCCAGGTTAAGAACCGCTGGTCAAGACTCAAGATACTTCCTTGAAAACAATTTCAGTACAGGGAACCTAAGTGCCACCAGACACCACCCCCCCCACCCCCCACCACCACCACCACCACCCCCAAACAAAAATCTAAAAGAAAGACTAATTGTTTGTCCTGAACACAAAAACAGTGAAGAGCTAAGATTTTTAAGTAAAGAAGAGATTATATGTAACGTTGCTCTCGCAAGATGAATTCTCGAGAATACATCTTGTATCGCTCCCGTTGATTTCCACCGATCGGACCAATCACAGAGCGACATTGTGTTTGGGGGCGGGGATATGCAACTGAGACGAAAGCATAAAGCAAGCGCTGACGCCGGAGCTAACAAACAAACCTAACATGGACAAATGGAAGCTGCAATTAATTCTGTTCTGTCAGAATTACGCACCGTTTCCTTGTTGAACAGCGAAAGGCGCTTCGTGCATTTCTAGCTGCTAAGATGTTCGTGCTTTTCCCCCCTTCGGCAAGAATGAAGACGAAATTTTCACCCGTGGCCGTGAAACGTGTAGAATGACGCATCGTCCAATCAGCTCGAATTATTGTACAGAATGTCCCGCCTTTTCCCGGCCAAATTACTGTGGAGAGGTACCAGATGGAACTCACTTGAGTGAAGCGCATGCCAAGTTAGATGATACGGAGGGGGAAAAAAAAACACAAATCGTTGAGTCTCTCCGAAACTAATTGGGGACCAGGGTTATTATAGTTCTGGAATTTTTCATTTTAGTTAGTTTTTGTTTCGTTTTGAGTTTTGTTCTATAAATGCAGTTGTTTTTAATTAGTTGTCAGGGTGGTTCCGTTAGTTTTTTTTAATTATTATTAGTTTTAGTTATTTAATAAATGCTTTTAGTTTTAGGTTTTTGTTGTTGTTGTTGTTTTTTGTTTTTTTTAATTCATTCACTCCCAACCATTTTCCAAGTGTTTTCCTGGATTTTGACTGATTTTTCAAGGCCCGCAAAATATTATGTTCTATTGCTATAAAAATATGAAACACCAAAAGAGAGATTAAAGTCTCTTCTTTTATCTGTTTCCTCTGTGCAGCAATTAGCAATAGAACATAGCTTCATCGTTTTTCACAATTCTGCTTAGAACTGTGGGGAAATCAGCTTGTTTTAACATGGCCTGGTTGATCTCTTATACTCTGCTGCCACTCAACCATTTTCTGCAGTAGAGAGACTGCATCAAAGCCTTCTCTATGCTCTGGCATTAAAAAAACAAAACAAAACAAAAACGTATAAGTACGTCTTTGGGACACTTAAAACATTTAAAATATGACATATTTATATGTTTTTGGGAGCTAATGAGTTAATGGGTATTACTTGTGCGCAATATTTTAAAAACAGCATGGGAGTGACGTCATCTTAAAGTGCTTTTCTATTGGCTGCTGCTAGATGACGTCACTTCTGTGTGATGACACACTTTCAAAATGTCTTTATTCCGGTTAATATTAAAATAAAACGACTTCAAATCACATTTAAAATCATCCCCAAAGGCCCATGCATTAAATTAATATTAATTAATATTTTTGCTATAATTAGTTTTAGAAACATAACATAGTTTTTTTTCAGTTAGTTTTCGTTTTTTAAAAAGCATTTTCATTTTTATTTAATTTCATTAACGAAATTGTTTTTGAATTTTAGTTTTAGTTTTTTTGTTAGTTTTAGTGAACCCAAATAACCTTGCTGGGGACCGGTTCCACAGACAAAAAGTCTGATGAAGTACGAACATGCTAGGGATTACTGTACAGTTTTTTTGTTGCTAGGTGAGCCACCCCCATCCCCCTCCCACGCTCAACCGGGCCACCCTCTCACAGTTGAAGTCCTAAGTGCAAAAGTGATGGCCCAGAAAAGCACACTTTTCACAGCAGGTAATCATAACCATTCATCATCAGGCCTCAGCTCGCCTTCCCATTGGCCGAGCGGCGAGCGGGTCACGGCCGCAGATTGCGGCCGTCTGAATTTGCATCGGCCGCCGCCCGCTCAAGGCCGTTCGAGGGGCCTGATTTGCAGCGGCAAATTCAGTCGAGTTGTACTCGTGCAAGGTAAATGATGAAAAGGGCTCGAGGCCGTCCGAGCCACTTAAAGCAGAAGCCCGCCTCCGAACGAGTTATTAATGGCGTTATTATTTCAAGTCCGTGCTAGTTGGTCGGTGTATTACTTCTGGAACGAGTTCAGTTGGCAGTTAGCAAGTGTCAAAAATGGGAGAGTAATGATTTCATTTAGTTGGAAAGCACACTAAAAAACAAAAAGTCATCAGTCCAGTGACGGACTGTGAAAAGCTTTCACAGGCTACTTATTATTGTATTTATTATTATTTATGAATATGATATTTGTAGGAGTAGCATATAAACATATTACTATGTTTGACAACAATGTCTATTATTGTAAATTAATTAATAGGTATTTTTGTCTTACAAGGCATCAATATTTCAAGTTTCCAAAAATTAGGGATAGATTATTGGACCGATTATCGGTGCAGATATTCAGCATTCTGATGAATATTGGCATTGGCCTTTTAAAGAATCATAACAGGTCAGTTGGAAAACGTGTTAAAGTGACTTCACTTATTTAGCCCATTATAGCAATAAAAAGTGAATATGTTGTCTATAATAAATTTGATATTTTCATTATTTTTCACATACTATTAGTACCTTTAAAAACACATTTTGCAACTTGCTGTCGACTGAAAATTATATCACAAGGGCTCAGGTAACCAATCACAGCTCAGCTTGTGAATGTCACATGACCAAACCTAGAAAACAGGTGAGATGTGATTGGTTACCTGAGCCCTTGTGATGTCATTTTCAGTCGACAGCAAGTTGCAAAATGTGGTTTTAAAGGTACTAATTGTACGTGAAAAATAAAAAATAATAATATAATAAAATAATCACATTTTTTATTGGCTAAATGTTCATGTTTGACTGCCAAAAATGGCTAAATAAGTAAAGTATCCGTTTAACTTCGGAAACGGTCCTCACCTTCTGTTTTTGTTTGAAATTAAAACTAACAAACTAACTCGATTAAAACTAAGACCATTATATTTTAACGGTTCGCAGAAGATCTTTGGAAAATGTTATTTACTGTAGAAAGCAATAGGGGGCTATTTACTTGACGATTTACGGTACTGACAAAGATTATTTTTAAACTCCAATATTTTACAAACCCTAAAAGTTGTTCAATATACATTTGATTAAAATTAATTGATTAAATTCAGGGCTGGAATTAGTATTTTTTCCACATTTTAATGGCAATGTTTTCCCTATTAGTAAAAATAAATCAAATATCGGTTATTGGCGTCCTTGACTACCAATTAAAAACAACGGTATTGGTATCGGCCCTGATAAAACGGTCTAGCTCGACCAAAAATGATTCAGTGTGACACCAAATAGTACCAACGTTCAAAATACAAAAAAAGAAAAAAAGCAGAACCAAACAAGCTAACGTATTCTGAACCTGAATCAATCCAAGTGGCTCCACTTGGAATCTTGTTGGATTTCTTCCCGTTGCACTATTTGTCAGCCACTTGACTTTGGGACAGTGAGCATTAGTCAAAGAGCAGCAAAACAAACAAACCAAAAAAAAAAAAAAAAAGTCACCTCAAGCGCTTTTTGGATAGTTGCCATTTGGTGGCTGTTCCAAAGCTCTGCTTGCACCTTTTTTTTTCTGGGGGGGGGGGGCTAATATGTGGAACACCGTGACGCCATTAGCCTAATTGCTGCTGCGTGACTCTGTCACGCTGCGCCGCTGTTTTTTTTTTTTTTGTTCGTTTTTTTTTTTCTTGTGTACAAGACTGATAGCTGACTGAAAAGTGCTGTGTCGCCGCTGCTGGCAAGAGTGCTGACAAACTCTCCTGATGCCGGATAATGCAATTTCTCACGCCGGCAAAAGAAGTTGAGACTGCAGAGCAAACGCCAATTATACGGGGAGACCGTTTGGGGTCGGTCATCGCGCTCGTATTTCAAGTGACAGTGGCGGATGTTCGAAAAAACAAACCTGCAGTCTTCAACTTTTACATTTGACAAGGTGAAGTAACATGCACCAATCACGTTTTCTCTTTTTGTTTGAAAATGCTCTCAATCCGCTCGACAAAAAGTTGACATTTGGCTTTCGTTACTTGTCACGGTAGCTTGATTTTTACAGCACATTTCATACACAAGGCAAATCAATATGCTTAATGCAAACAAATAATAAAATCCGATATTCAGAAGAAAAGCAGAAAAAAATCTAAGTATATTGGCAAAATTACTGAAAGAATGTACATTGACAATACTGTGAAATTGATTTCCAACTGATAATGAAAAAAAAGCATGCAGCATAACACCAAAATGCCGCTTCACCGTGTTTGCTTTGGACCTAGCTGCACTATTCGATCCAAATCTGAAGATGTCAGAAATGTGAAAATATTTCTGTAATCAATAAAAGAAACAAAGAGGATTTTGCTTGACGTGAAAGTAATATGAACTGCAAGATTTTGATTTTTAAGTAGCATTCGGGAGATTTCTCAAGTTTTCTGTCATGTGAAATATGATCATGCCGTCGTTCTCTATTTTAGTACCAGGTGTCACATTCTTGGCTGCTTTCTCGTGCTAGCAGCATGGGCGATTATTCACAGGCCTAACACTTTTTTTTATTTATCATCTGTGACTTGTTGGTTGTCATGAAGCTCTAAGTAAGTCGCACTCGTCTGCTTTCATTCGGATCGGAGTAAACTCGCTTCAAATATTTGCCCGTTCTGGGGAGTCGAGGGAGCCGAGGGTTAAGCCACTGCGACTCTTGGGGACGACGACGATCGTATTACAAGACTGCACCGAGCTCATCGGCCATTCAAGCCTTTTGTTTTCCATCAAATCCCAAGAAAGCTCCACTGCTTAATGGCAAACAAATAGCAGAGAAAGGGCAGGAAAGCGGAGGCGGAAAAGCCAAAAAATGGTCGAAAATGACCCACAATACTTTTGTGGCAAGACGTATCTTTGCAGTATCTTATCAGCTCCCAAGCAGACAAGCAGATTAGTATGGACCGCTTGAAGTGGGGAAACAGATAGCAGACGTTTGTGTTTACCCAGCGGAGGCATTTATCAAGGTAAACACAGTCCAGGAGAGGTGACCAGTCGATGGCCATCGATGAAATTGGGACAAACAGGGCCAAAGCCCGCAAATATCAAAAGGTCGATTCGTCCCTGTGAAGAGCGACGCACAACACAATGGAAAGTCGGCGGAACTTTTGCACACACTTGCTTCCGCAAAGTGAAATGATAATCGCGCGTAACGTTCACATATATATATATATATACTGGGGCTACACAATATATAAAAAAAATATCGATATTGCAATATTGGCCCATGCAATATGCATATCACAAAGACATGCAATAAGTTTCAAATGGAATTGTATTCTTTAATCTGAATTTGACCAGTCAGCCGCTAACTAAAATGTGCACCGCCATGATCATCTAATAGTTGAACATTATCGAGAGGTAATTACAATTAACTAATTCGCTCCCAATAACGTGTAAATACGTGTTTTTTTTTATGTTTTAAGTGTCCCAAAGACGGATTTATACGTTTGTTTTTTTTATGCTAGAACATACAGAAGGCTTTGATGCAGCCTCTCAACTGCAAAGAACGGTTGCAGAAATGGTAGTTATTACACAAACGGCCAGCAGGTGGCAGCAGAGCAAAGGAGATCAACCAGGGCCATCTAGGAAAAAAAAGCTAAATTAATTTTAAATAGATTTGTGAAAACTGATTAAACATAGCTATTTTCTAATGCTAATTGCTGCAAAACGGAAACAGATAGAAACCTACTTTTTTTCCTGATGAAAGAAGAGACTTTAATCTTTCTTTTGATAGATTCCGTGCTTTTATAGCAATAGAACACAATATGCTGTGGGCCTTGCAAAATCAGTCAAAATCCAGTAAAACAGCCAGGAGCGAACGGGATTGCTTCTGTGAAAATGGCTGGGAGTGAAAGAGTTAATTACGAATATATTGAGTTTGCTTATTTTGCTAAATGAAAACATGTAATTCTTTCATTAGACAATAAAAATGTCATTTCTTTAAGTTCACATTTAATATCGCAACAGTATCTATCACTATATTCAGCAACTATATCGCATATCGCATGATTTTCCAATATCGTGCAGCCCTAATATATACACATCCACAAATATACACGCATGTGTGCAATAAAAATCCAAATGCTTGTATTTGGCTTTTTGTTCCGGTCCAAGCTTCCAGATAAAAAGGAGCCGCATATCATTGTCGCACACAGCACCGCCACCATTAGGCTTATTGTATTCCCGCGTCGGGGAGCAGCTGCGTAATTGTTGCTGCAGGCGGTTTTAATCGACAGCAATATGGGGCGAGCCGCAAGGATGTATCAGAAGCGCAGATGAGAAGCAGCCGTCGCAAAAAAAGGTTTGGGACTGCGATGATCTCCCTGTACTTGTGCCTCGTTTGATTCCACGGCCCTAAAATGAAGATGACTACTTCCATCCTCTTTGATGTGAATAGTTGGAGTCGCACGCTAAAAAGATACTTTGTTTTATTTGACTTTCTTTGTCCTACTTTGGATTTGTTCAGCGGTGCAGTCGTGACGGCCGTTGGCTCGCTTTCAGGAGAGAAAGTGGGTTGCGAGCCACCTGTGCCGGCCAAGATTGTGTAAATGTGTACAAGTGCACGAGCAGGTCCAGTTGACAAATGCGATGACACTGGCGAAGCTTGAGGCTTGACAAGGACTAAAAACGTGCACGACAACGGGAAGTCCAAGCCAAAAGTGCCTCGGAGAAACCAATTTGTACCTCCAGCTTCTCAGGTAGAGACAAGTATTGGCATTTAGCGCAGTACAATCACGTGCTCCGATAATCGGGCTATTATTAGCGCAATTCCCTATTTACAATCAAAGTCAGCAAGGACCCAATTATCGCATGTCTGTAAAGATTATCCTGAATGGTTAGCCAGTGGTGAGGAGCAACTGGTGGTAAATGTTTGTGCAACACGTCTCACAATTCATTCATAACAAAAAATGTAACATATTCACTTACTGATCTATTGTAGCGCCAAAATCCTGAGTGAAATGAACTATCAAATCATAATAGCTAAAATTTAGCGCTTTTCAAGGAAAGACATTTAGCTATCATCGGCCAACCAATCGTCAAAGGGTAACTTGGTAAGTCCCGAATTTGGGTCTCGAGTCCCGGCAGAATTGACCAGTCCCCATGGTTTTATACCCCTTTTATGCAACTCCCGTCCTGGCGTCCTGTTTTTTGTTTTGTTTTTTGGTATTGTGTATGTCAGTCACACAGTTGTCACAGCGATATTCATACGACTAATTTAATAACCTAACCGCAATCTAATCACTAACACATGTTTTGTATTCGTCACATCGGACCTAGAACTACTTCCTGCTTCCATGTCATGGGAATCATGGGGAATCAAGTCCTACTAGCCTAATGTTGCGGTTGCCCCTCAGACCCAACGCAAAGCTGAGCTTTTCTGGAGGCATATTTCCAATGATATCATGCAGGACTGGCACAAGGTAAATGAGCTTCCAGTAGCTGCCGTGAGCAAGCAAAATGTTGGATAATGGCAAGTGCTTTGTTTTATTTGGACTTTCAACCAAAATAGCATTTAACGTTAGCTAAAATAACACAACAAGATTGACTAGCACTTTATTATAAATAGTTCCTGGTGAGAATTTACTGTAATTTGCCTATCCTGTTTCTGTTTTTTATTTTGAACATCAGGTCATCCTAAGCAATCACTTACGTGGCCGTAGTTCAAAGGTTGAGAATGCTCTGAGAGGTATGCTAATAAGAGCTGGAGCGAGTGTTGACCAGCATGATTGAATATTCCAGTCAAGGTCTGACGTGGAGGAAGGGGGAGATAGAAAGGAGGGCGGTAAACTTCTTCTCGAGATGATGCAGAGAAAAGTTGACAATGGTCAATGGAGATGCTGATTGTCAAATTGGGACAATATCTGTATCCCAAACAGAGAACACAAACAAGTGACTTTTTCAGTTATTAGCCGAGCGTTCCAAAAAAAGGTGACGGCTTTAAAAACAAAGTTCTTCTGGCAGCCCGTTTCGAACATCCTGAAAAGGAATTTCTTCCAGCTGCGATGACACTGGCGGTGGCGCCGCATGTCGGCTGCCTGGCTTGAAATAGAAACTTGTTGGTGTAACCTGCTTTCGTAGCCTCATTCACACTCGCTGCCTCCCGGCGCAGAGTCAACAAGAACTCCTGAACTGGATGCCGCAGTGTATCAAATGCATTCGTTTGCCATGGCACGGGCGGCTCCCCTTACGATCTGGCCGCATGTGGCCGGGATACATATGAAGGGATTAGACCGGACGCGTTTCCTATTGAATCAGAGCAAGTGAGCTAACATGCATTTGTGCACATCCAATATGCAGGGAAAGCACACAGACATGAGTGAGCGATTGAGCTTCAATCGCCACCCACCACAAAAGATATTAACAAACTTTACCCCCCGCCTGACACTAATAAAAGGTACGTTTCCTTGGCATACCTGTGATGCTGCAATTTCTACTCCCTTAAAGGCTGCCATGGCAACACCATTTCCAGCTCCCTTCCCGCACCCCTCCCCAAAAATAAAAGCAGCTGATTGCAAGAAAAAGGGAGGGTAAACGATGCAGCAAGTTCAAAAAGCAAAATCGTCCATTTCACAGCTCACAAACTCTTGACGCCAAGTGGCACTCGAGCGGCGCTTCCGCCCTTACCTGTGCAGCCGCACGCAGACTTACAGACGGCCGCTTCACAGACGGCTGATGGCCAGCTGCTAGGACGCTCACGCTGGAGTGCACATGGCAGCCGCTTGGAAACGGGAAGGAGGAAAGGCGATGGCTGGTGGCGGGTGGAGGGTTGGGGGGGAGGAGGTGGGCGGCAAATGCTGAATTATAGATGTGAGATGGTGAGAGAGCGAGCGACCTCTTTGCTGATTTCACTCGCCAACAGTGTGAATCACTTTCTGCGCGGATCAAATGGCAGCGTCCACTGAAGGGCTGCTGGATTCTTGTGGAAACCGAGTGCCGTTCAACGTGGACCGTATAGGAGGGAATCGCATCCCGAGCACATATGCGCACAACCAATCTAATCAAGTTGCAGCGCACTATAGGACCCCCTTCGGACTCGCTGTCACATCTGTTGCCGCTCCTGGGAGCACTTTATTGGGCTTTTAGTGGCCAGACAAATTATTCCACGCTTGTCGCAGGTGTTTATAGGCTCCCGGAGAACCAAATGGACGAGATGTAAACACGATATGGAGCCGGCGAGGCAGATTTGTGTCTCGTAAAATGCCCAAAACGCACCTGTTGCCTTCCCAGTGCGCCCAAAACCAAGCGATACCTTTGAATTAGCTATGCTAACATTAGCTACATACCAACTGAGGGCTACAACTTTCCCAACAAACATCTGTTGCTTGCCTAGATTAATCCATATGCTTCAGCGATACCTTTGAATTAGCTATGCTAACATTAGCTGCATAAAACTCAGGGCTGCAACCGTTTCAGTGCTACTACTTGCCTAAAAAGTGTACCTGTTGCTTGCCCAGATTGGTCCATATGCCTCAGCTATCCCTTTATATTTGGAAACATGCCCAACTGAGGGGTGACAATCTATGCAGACTGATTATTCTTTTAAATCTGTGGCCCAAACATGGTAGCAAGTAGCAACACCCTAAGGCTGTTTGAAAGCGCTATATAAATAAAGATGACTTGACTTGACGAAACTTGGCTACTCTCAGCTAGGCTAACACCAGTTGTGTTCCAACCGAAGGGCTACAAAATTTGAAGGCTAACTAACCACTTTAAAAGGCACCTGTTGCTTGTCCATTGTGGTCCAAATGCAGACATCTATTAATACTTGGCTACATGCTGCTACGCTAACACTAGCTTTAAAACTGTGCATCAACTGAGAAGCTACAAACCTTTGGAGGCCCAAAACTTAACAACTAATAAAAAGAAAATGACCTGTTGCTTGTCCAGCATGGTCCATATGCTTCAGCTATACTTTTAAAATTGGCTGCACGCTGCCGCGTGGCATCTAGCTGTGTCCCAACTGAGAGGCTACAACCTTTGGAGGCACTATTGGCCTAATAAATGCCTGTTACCTGCCCAGCATTGCCCAAAGTGTAATAGATGCCTTTCAATTCCGGCCCTTGCTGCTATACTAACACCAGCTGTGTCCCAGCTGACAGGCTACAACCTTTGGAGGTCTACTTCAAACCAAAATCCCTTTCCTGTGTCCCGCATGGCCTACATGAAGAGATGTTACCTTTTCAAATACAACTTTTGGAGGCTGATAAAGTTAACCATATTCATTATTCTTTGCACCTCACGCCTCACCTTTAAAACTCACAAATTGTATGCTAAGCTAACACTTGCTGTGTCCCAATTCAGGTTGCTAAAATCTTCAGAGGCTGACTGTCATACGAGCGATGACAAGCCATCTTCTTTTCATGTTTTTTAAGAGAAGATGGCTACAATCACAATTTTGCGTCCAACTACATGATGCTAGCAAGTAGCCAATTAGCATCCTGAAAAAGGGATAGGAAGCAAACTAGTAGACGTAACCAGGACCTAATCCGGGGCCTAAGCATCCTGTTTAACAAAGTTTGATGAGTGGTCCTGGGTGGCTCCTGCGCCCTCAAATTGAGTCACTGATCATTTAGGTTAGCTTAGCTGCTCGCCAGAATGCAGCTGTGATGGGAAATGATCCACTCTTCAGCTGCAAAAGTCCGATAATGAGCCACTCGCCTCCCTGGCAGGAATTGATCCACAGCATCTCGGTGCGCAGAATCCGTGCAAAATAACAACGTGCGTTGTCCAGTTTGGTGTAAGAGTGCAATGAAGTGAGCCTTCCTTTAACACAAGACGAATCAATACGCAAGCTTCTCAGACTGTTTCGCCACCAATTTGACGCTAATAGAATGCTCAGTCGGTCATTCTTGCATTGGATGTAGCAACCAATCTTTGAAGATTTGCACTCAGGGTCCAGTTGAACCCCAATTCTGTCCCCACAGGTCTAAGTATTGGACTCCTGGGTCGCCGTTTGTACCTTTTTCCCAGGCCCATCACAGTGTAAGTGTGTTTCCCAGCTGCCGATGTTTAAAGTGTACAAAAGCATAACCTTTACAAGTAGTGACAAGATCTTGTCATATGAGAGACATTCTCATCGTTTCCACCATTTAAAAAAGTTCCCAGGTGGTTTCATAAAAGGTCTTTGATACTCTTCAGTCAAAATACCCAAAGGATATGCTGGGTTTCCCACCAGAAAAGGAACATGTGGCGAATTATTCACCGACTGGGGTGGGGTTTGGCTCGGCAGCCAACATCCAGCGATTGCTAGTCGTCATCCATCGACAGGAGTACGCATGACGGACGGCGACATGCGGCATTAAAAATTACTGGGTCATAAACGTTGAAAATTTTGGATCAAAACTTGGACCGACCCAGTGACTTGGGTCAATTTGACCCAACTTGCTGGGTTCTGTTGTAAAAAACAACCAAAAATCTTGTTTGATATAAAACAGCTCAAAGTTGGATCAAATTTTCCCAAGTTAACGGGCGTCAGTCCAATTGTTGACCCAGCAGTATTAAGGGTGTGTCATGATTTACAGATTTGAAATCACTCTGCTATGTTGGAGGTGGTTCTGTGTTACTCTGACGAGTGCTGCGTTAAACCGAGGGCTACTCACTATTGCCAACTTTTCTAAACCGTCTTGTGATTATCTTTTGCAACAAGCAACAATTCTAGTGACTGATATGCTCTCCTGAGCTGGAGATGTTCATTCGAAGTGCTGTTAACTAACCGATATGAAAACAAAACACTGCAGCTCTGCTTACCGTTTGGATTTGACATGATGGTGTGTGTCTGTCCGGCATTACAGTGAAATTCTCCGATTTTTGACAAACTTGCCTGCCAAGTCATGGGCGGGGAAACTGTGAAAGAGGGTGGTTATTAGGGGTGTGAATTGCCTAGTACCTGACGATTCGATTCGTATCACGATTCACAGGTCACGATTCGATTCGATACCGATTAATCCCGATACGAATTTATAAGTCGATTGTTGCGATTTTTTTTCATTCAAATTTAGAAAATACTAATCAGTACGCTTGTAGAGTGTAAGATTTATATGAAAATGTATTATTTATTTATCTGAAATTTAAGTCTTATAGAGGTTGTAATCTGTTTCATGTTTGAACAGCATTAAAATAAAATATTAAGGCTTAATGTTCCGTTCATATAACATTCTTCCATGCTCAAGGTGTGAATCCTAACCCGAAGTCAGACGTTTTGTTGAATATTTTTCCATTAAAAAATGGAAGTTTAAAAATCGATTCACACACACACAAAAAAAAAAAAAAAAAGGCAATGATGATAAGACGTTGAATCGGTAAGACTACCGAATGAACAATTCTGAGCTCTTAAAATAAAAAAAAATTAAAATAAAAAAAAATCGATTTTTTTTTTATTGAATCGATTCGAGAATCGCGCGATGTAGTATCGCGATATATCGCCGAATCGATTTTTTTTTTAACACCCCTAGTGGTTATAATGTAAATGAGTCACCGAGAATCGGAAGAACTTGCTACCAGACAGGTTTTAGATGAGATTTTCCAGTTAATGCCAGTTTAACCTTGTGCAGTGATATATATAGTTTTTATGCCTCTCACAGTATATTGAGCCAATTGTTGGCGCCCCCTAGAATTGTGATAACTGTCATTTATGATTTTTTTTTTTTTTTTTTACTTTCAACCACTCAAAATGTTCAGTGGCATCAGACCTATCAATACATATCTTTTTTTTGGGGGGGGGAGATACCCTCTATGGACAATAAAAGCAATTGTGTGCTATGAACTATGATGTATATTATAAAAACATATCCAAATTGGAATATATGATATGATATATCATTAGAGTCTTGGATATGTTAATGAATCCTAACATCAAATTTTTTTTGGAAAGCTCTTTTTTTCTTTTTTTCTTTTTGTTCTTTTTTACATTGGCAATTTCAATTTTTTTACGGCTCTCGCAGTAAATCGAGCCAATTGTTGGCGCCCCCTCGAATTGTGATACCTCAGTCATTTATGAATAATTTTTTTTACTTCCAACCACTCAAAATGTTCAGTGGCATCAGACCTATCGATACATATATAATTTTTATTATTCTTTTTTTTATTTTGGATGCCCTCTGTGGACAATAAAAGCAATAGTGTGCTATGAGAGAAAATAACTATGATGTATGTATGTAATATATAAAAAAAAATCCAAGTTAGAATATCATGTCATTAGAGCCTTGAATATGTTAAAGAGAATGCAAATTCACGTCCAGCACTAAGACCGAAAAAAAACACAAAAAAAAACACAACAAGCAACATGAGGTAATGCATAATACATAGCCAAGCTTCAGGGGTGCTTGAGCACTTTTCACTTTGACAACAACAAAAAAAGGACCCCGTGGTCTGGTCGGCCCCAGCAAAGTAGTCTTGTTTCCGTCGTTTGCCTTTGAGATGGCGGGCTGTGCGTAAAATAGCCCCCCGGACGCCTCGTATTCGCAAAAGAGGACTAACGTTTTCTCAGCGCGCCCGCTGTGATCCTCAATCGCCGTCTGTTTACTCAATGCCATCTCCATCCAAAACACATTACGGCCTTGTCTTTTTGTTTGCTCGCCACAACAACGCCAATTACGTTCCACTTGCAAAATGGCTTCCAAGAGCGGCGACTAGAAAACGGCGGCAAAGTGCGAATGCATGTTAGCTGCTGCCCGCTCCCCGCTTAAAACACGGAATACATTTGTTCTCCTCAACGTGACAAGCTTGTTCTGGGTTTGTTGTTTTGAAAAAAGGTATGCAGGACAACCTCCATACGTGCAATTTACACACCGGACTGCCCTGCAGTTACTTCTTTTTAATTATTATTATTTGTAAGATCCATTTTTTTTTTATTTGCGAAAATTCCACAAAGATCATGTCACATTGATGGGAGTAAATATTTTCACAAATCATTTTTGATTATTTTTATCATGTTAAATTGTCCCTAAACTCTGAATTATGAGTATTTTTTTGGTGCACCACAGAAGCAAATTATAGAATATGTCTTAGCAAAGACTTGTGACCCTGAAATCCTAATTTGAAACCTGAACAAATTCTAAACCGTAACTTCAAACCCAACATTCAAACATACCGTCTTGAAGCAGTGATAATTTTGTCGCGATAAATGTTCGTCATAATTTTCGTCAGGATTTTTTTGTTTTTTTTGCAGACGAAAATGAATGAAAACTAAAATAGAAGCCATTCATTGGGACGAAAACGATGACTAAAATTGATTGATAATTTCGTCAATGACTAAAATGGATATGAAAACGACACAGTGACGAAAATTCACACAATCCAATCATGAAACGGGGTTTTGAGAAAAGAATCACTCAGAAATTGTTCACTGTACTTCATGTTCAAACATGTTTACATTCATTGTGCAGCTGTAAAATTAATCTCAAGCAATTAAGCACTTTTTTTTATTTCGGTGAAAACTAAGTTAGATTATTGTCAGTTCAACATGTTTCATTGAAACAATTAATAACGACACCAATGTGTTCAATGCGTCTTGTGTGTTAAACTACAGTTACAAATAGGTGTGTAAAAATTTTCTGTATCAAAGTTGAAATGTATGCTAAGGAAAATATCGACTTAACTGTCAATTTAGTGGACTAAAATTGTTCTTTATTTCCGTAGACTAAAATTGTATTAAAACTAAAATACTAGGGTTAGGGTTAGACTAAGACTAAATTATGACTGAAACTTGATCTTGATCTTGAATTCTCCTGTTTTGGATTATTGTGGGAATGCTGAATGCTTTTATTCTCATCACTTTTTTTTCCTGAAAGCATTTTTTTTTTTTTTTTGCTGAAAGTATTTCCACAATTCTTTATTCTTACTTATTAGAGCATTTTATTCTCCTCACTTTTTTTATGTCAAACAATTCCCACATAATACTTCCGATTTACACCGTTGAATTTTCTATTTTTTTTTCTTCTAAATTTCTATTCTCTTGATTAGTATTCAGATATTAGCATTCAGCTTAGCGTTCATCTATTAGCATTCAGCTTTCAGCATTCCCATGCAATTTCTCCACAAATTGCACTTAGTCTAGTTCCTCTTGTTTTTAGCTCACCCCCACCCCCCACCCATCCTGTTGTTGTTTGTGTGAGCATAAGCGGTCAAGAGTGCGGCGCCTCTTCAAGTAACCATCAGCGTTCCCCACCGAGCATTCGTCTCCCTTGTCAGAGCTCGGCGGTGATTGAGCGTCACACCTGCGTTTTCAGCTGTGTTGCTTTTCTGCCTTGTTGAACGTCCATGACCCCCCCCCCTCCCCCGCCACCGGACCCCCGCTGGCCCACTCCATCAGTGTCAACTTGTCAGGGGAGCAGGAGCAGGAGGAGGAGGCTCGGCCCATCATCACCTGATTGGTGCTCCTGGCCTGCCTTTGCGCAGTGAGCCGTTGATCAATCGGTCCATGCGTGGTGACGGGCGATGTGAAGCTAGCACAGCGCCAACATGCTGACATGTTATTGGTTCACAGTTTTTCCGACAAGAATACACTAAAGGATTTATTTTTTTTCCGGTGCAAAATGTTTATTTTTTGAAATAATTTGACAACATTTACAAACGGAAAAGCCAGGTTCCTGACATCATTCAATAGGCCACGCCCCCTTTACAAGTCAAGGTACCACTGGATCTGTTTACATGAACATGCCTTTTATTATTATTATTATTATTATTATTCCTAAAACATATTCTTTAGCCAGACCAAGGTTATTTTAGTTAACTAAAACTAACAACAAAACTAAAACGAAAATTCAAAAAACAATTTCGTTAACGAAATAAAATAAAAAGGAAAATGCTTTGTAAAAAACGAAAACTAACTGAAACTACATTTTATGTTTACAAAGCTAACAAAAACTAAATATAATTACAGCAAAAAATGTCCTTTGTTTTAGTATTTGGTAATTAATTTAATGCATGAGCCTTTGGGGATCATTTTGCATGTGATTTTAAGTCGATTTATTCTGATATGAACCGGAATAAGGACGTTTTAAAGTGCGTCATCTAGCAGCAGCCAATAGAAAAGCACCAAAAGAATGAATTCGCTCCCAAGGTGTTTTTTTAAATATTGCGCACAAGTAATACACGTTAAAAAAATAAAATAAAAAATACAATGAAAACTAAGCATTTATTAAATAATTAAGACTAATAAAAACTAACAGAACCACCCTGAAAACGAATTAAAACTAACTACATTTATAAAACAAAAGCAAAATATTGGCTGGCAACCATTCCAGGGTGTCCCCCGCCTACTACCCAGAGCCAGCTGAGATAGGCGCCAGCACCCCCCGCGACCCTTGTGAGGAATAAGTGGTCAAGAAGATGGATGGATGGATGGATGGATAGAAAGAAAGAAAAGGAAAGAAAGAAAGAAAGAAAGAAAGAAAGAAAGAAAGAAAGAAAGAAAGAAAGAAAGAAAGAAAGAAAGAAAGAAAGAAAGAAAGAAAGAAAGAAAATTCCAAAACAATGACAACCCTGGTTGGGACAAGTTGCCATTTGTTCATTGTCGATGTTGTTAAATTTTCTTCATGATAGGTCTGTGTAATGAAACCGTTTTTATTATTGTTGCTATGACTTTTCCCGAACTCAAGCTTCTGATTGGCTAAACTGGCCGCATACGTTTTCATGTAAAATATCAGCATAATGATGTGGACAATTCCAGACGATTTTATTCATGCAAGTAATATATTTGAATTGTGGAAATTGATGTGGACTTGGAGAGGGTGCGTCACAGCAAGTCGTGGAAAACACCCCCCGAGCGGGAGGGCGGATTCTAACGAGCAACTAACTCACAAACGAGCGTCTCTCGTTGAAATAAAACAACTCTGCATGCTGGCTGTCAACTGTTGCCATGGAAACAGTGGAGAGTTGTGGCAGGGGGGGCAGCCAATTAGGATTCATGGCGGGAAAACTGCATCATGATTTTTTAGGCAAAGCTCAGTCTTGAGAAAGTGTTTAGTAATCCTAAAAGGTAAACAGTGTACGCAAATGGCTTGCGTATCTCCACATTGGCTCAAACCCCAGCATGAAGAACCACAAAATGTGATCAAATGTGGCGTTAACATCGTCAGTAGAGTAGAAGAGTCAATTAGCAATGTGGATTTTTGTCATAAACAAGAAAGATTGTGTGGCAAAAAAACAACAACTATACTAAGTGCAATTTTTGGAGAAATTGCGTGGGAATATTGAATGCTAAGATTTGAATGCTATAACGGCTCCATTGTTCATGACTTATTGAGCAATTACTTGGCGGGTCACTAGGGGGAGTGCCTCATAAGAGTGGTGGGGAAATGGATGCAAGTCTTCAGGTGAAGAAGACTCATGACCAGCAATTGACTCTCTTACATATGTTTCTATGAAAAAATGTGTATTATATCTTCAATTTTAAACTTTGAAAACAGTTTGTTTCGACTTTTTGAAGCACACAATTTCTGAGGAATATTAATCTTGATTTAATATTTAAGTAATTTTATTTATTTATTTTGACATGACAATAGTGTTTAATACTTGACTCATTGAGCCATTTTCAGCAGCAAAAAGTTCAGATTTTGCCTATAATTACTGTGGTAACTTCATTATTTCAGTGCACTTTGACTTGTGGAAGACATTTATCTGTCCAGCAACTGACTCCGTTTTACATACGTTTCTATGAAAAATGTGCATTATAGCTTCAATTTTAACATTTTAAAACATATTTTATGTTTGGACTTTTTGAAGCACACAATTTATGAGGAATATTAAAATTGGATTTAATAAGTAATTTTATTTATTTATTGACTTTTGCAAAGTTACACACATGTCACGGTTGATAAAATGAAACTATTGACTATGTAACTGACATGTTGCATGACAATAGTGTTTAAAACTTATTCACTCGCCACCATTTTGACAGAAGCAATCCCGTTCTCTCCCGGCTGTTGTACTGGATTTTGACTGATTTTGCAAGGCCCACAGAATATTGTGTTCTATTGCTATAAAAACATTAAACATATCAAACGAAAGATGAAAAAATTTTCTCTCGTCAGGAAAAAAAAGTATATTTCTATCTGTTTCCGTTTTGCAGCAATTAGCAATAGACTCTAACTAAGTTTCATCAATTTTCACAAATCTATTTAGAATTGTGAGTAATTGAGCTTTTTTCTACATGGCCCTGGTTGATCTCTTATACTCTGCTGCCACCTGCTGGCCGTTTGTGTAATAACTACCATTTCTGCAACCATGCTTTCAAAGGCTTGATGTATGCTCTAGCATAAAAAAAATACATAAATAAAAAAAAACGTATAAACATGGCATTGGGACACACAGAAAGATGTTTGTTAAGAAGACGTTTCTATTTGTTTAAAAAAAAAAATACATTTAATTACTCAGTCAGAAGAAGACACCAGTTTGAATATTGTGTATCACCGAAAAAAAAAATGATTTTCTCATTGGAAAAAACATCAGTTTTATGTCTTGAGTAGTTTTATCGGGGATTTTTGTGGATTTATGACTGATATTGTCATATCATGAGCGTTGTATCGTATATCGTATGGTATCGTGAGGTACCCAGAGGTTCCCACCCCTATTTGCCGTCACGTGAAGTTATCATGATTGAGGCCAATTGGCATCAACGCGGCCGACCTCTCCCCGCTTTCCCTCGCCTTGGTTTGTGACCTTTTGTATCGGCGCTTAAACGCAACACGCCCATTTGCTGGCAATGTGATTGTATTCTCGCCAGCAATCACGTCGGGCTCCGCGCCTTGCTTATTGACCCGGTTGAAGCTGTCAGCGTGACGCACGGCGGCTGACGGGCTTTCCCCGATGGACACCAAATTATCTGGCTGTGATATGTCGAGCAAAGTCACGAGCATTAGTCATCGCAGGGGGAGGGCAGGGAAGGGTCAGCACCTCGCCGTATCGACTCGTCTGGCCTGGCGTGATAACGAGGACGTTTACTGTGCTCACCTTTGACCAAAAGCGTTGCAAAGTGTCCTTGATTTTCGTCACCGTTAGCCAACGTTAACCCAAGTTTTTTTGTTTGTTTGTTTTGTTTTGTTTTTTTACTGTAAATAATGCTTAATGTACAAATACATTTTGGTTGGGATTCAGTTACTAGTTTTACCTGTTAAAAAACAACAAAAGTTAATAATATAATCAAAGTACCAAATATTTAAGTATTGTAATTTGGTCGTGTTGATTTCCATTTGTGCAATTGTAGCACCCTCTGGTGGCTAGTTTTTTAGTGCAATTTAATTTTCACAAGCATATTTTGGCCCTTCTGTATTTCAATTCCACGCAAATGGTGAGATGAAGGGGAACGTTAAGATGCTCAATATGTGTAAAAACTGAATATGTGCGTGCATTAGCCAAGTGCCTCATATATTATATTTATATATTTTTTTTATAAATATTTATAATATTTTTTATATTTTCATTGCTGTATTATACCATTTTTTTTTATTTAGAATATTGTGACCTTTTTTGTATCGCCAACCTCCCCACAATATCGTGATAATTATCATATTGTGGCCTTTATATCGTCTTTATATCATTAACACATTCTTTTTAATGTTAATTTTGTTAGTTTTCATTACCTACAATAACACTGATTCTTGTCAATTATGTCTTCAGCAATTATTCACTGAAAGGATACGTTTTGTGTGTGTGTGTGTGTGTGTTTTTTTTGTTTTTTTTGTTTTTTACGTATGTAAACTACCGTTAAATTACTGTCCACCTTTGTTGGACATTCAATGACGTTTTTGCGTACGTTTGTATTATTTCTCTCGTATGTCAATCCCCCACTGGCGTTGATTTTGTTGTCGATTTGTTTGTAACTGACTGCTTCATCTCGTCTGACGTGTTTTGCCATATTTCCAGCCAATGTTTTGAAAGCACGGAGTGTATTATCCAATCAGACGTCAAATAGGTCTTGATTTGGAAACATTTTCCCACGCAGCTCCTCGCATCTTGCGAGCTGATTGCACATCATCACTATTGGCGAGCATCAGCTGCTGATTTGAGGAGAAAAAAAAGAAAAGAAAGAACACTGCACAATGCTATATATATATATATATATATATATAGATAGATAGATAGATAGATAGATATATATACAGTGTTCCCTCGTTTTCCGCTGGGGTTAGGTTCCAAAAAATACCCGCAATAAATGAAATCCGCGAAGTAGTTAGCTTTATGTTTTACAACTCTTATAAATGTTTTAAGGCTCTAAAATCCCCGACCGCACAATTTATACACTTTTCTCATTGAGGCATTTACATGTTCTCACGTTTCTCTCTTGTTCAAACATTGACAATGTTCAAACTTTCATAAATTTTATAAAATGGGTATATTACTGTAAAAAAATATGCAAAATTGCACTTAAAAAAACATCCGCGATACAGTGAGGCCGCGAAAAGTGAACCGCGTTATAGCGAGGGAAGACTGTGTATATATATATATATATATATATATATATATATATATATATATATATGTATGTATATTAGGCGCGTTAAGAAAACTCGAGTCGGCAATATATCACGATATTACAGCGCGCAATTCTTGTATCAATTCATTATGCGGTCGAATCGATATTTAAACATCAATTTTTGAGAGAAATATTCAACAGAAAGTCTTACTTAGGGTTAGGGTTCACACTGTAAGCGTGGAAGAATGTTATATTAATGGAACATTAAGCCTTAACTCATTCCCTCGCAGCCATTTTCACAGAAGCAACCCACTTCGCTCCCGGCTATTTGACTGGCTTTTGATTGAATTTGCAAGGCCCACATAAAATATTGTGTTCTATTGCTATAAAAACAAGGAACTTTCCAAAAGAAAGATTAGAGTCTCTTCTTTCATCAGGAAAAAAATACGTATTTGTGTCTGTTTCCGTTTTGCAGCAATTAGCATTGGAATATAATAAGTTTCATTATTATTCACAAACCTGTTGAAAACACTGGGGAAAAAAGCTTGTTGCAACATGGCCCTGGCTGATCTCTTATACTCTAATGCCACCTACTGGCCGTTTTTGTAATAACAACCATCGCTTTAAGCGACCTTTTCATGTCAGAAGCTGTAGCAACGCCTTCTCTATGCTCTAGCATAATTAAAATAAAAATGTATATACGTTTTTGGGCGTGCAAGACAGTATTGAACGTATTTGTACGTTTTTGGGTTTAAATGATATTTGTTTTGAATGATGCTCAAACATGAAACAGATTGCAACCTGTTTGTTAAATACAGTGTTGAATTTTCAGTTCAATACATGATCATACAAATCTTACAGTGTGCATGTACAAGTTTACTGATTAGTATTTTCTCAATTTGAGTTGACAGAAAAATGCAATAATCAATTTACAGATTCGCATCGAGATTAATTGGTATCATATCGAATCGTGACCTATGAATTATGATACGAATCACAGGATACGAGGCAATTCATATATATGTATATACATATACATATACATATACATATACATATACATATACATATACACATACATATACATATACATATACATATATATGCTTCTGAATTTGCAATCAGGAGCGGGTAATGAATTTAGCGGCATGCAAAACTAGGCCAACAGATACTGTAGAAAGATCACACGTACTATCGCAACATTTTTGTCAGCGCTTTTTGTGTGTCGCAACTCGTTTGAATCAAAGTGACCCATGTGATTAGGACTAAATATGCGGCTCTCAGCGCAACAGTGTACGTGTGTCTGTGCTTGTATATCGGCTGATGAAGTCGAGTGCATCTAAAATCCATCAAATTTGTGCACAGCTTTTTGGACGTTTAACAAGCTTTCAGCAACAATTTCTTGTGCAAGTGCGGCCAATATCCCAGAGTCAACATTTGCTGACATCCAAATGCACCACTCGAGGGAATCCAGTTCAAAGATGTTCATCGGGGTCGTATTTTATTTTTTTTCACAAGGTCTTCGTGTTTCCAATAGGACAAAACAAAATGTGATTTTAAAAGCCTTGAGTCTTGAAAAAAAAAAAAAAAAAGGGGGGAAAGAGCCTGAAAATCATCCTCGGCCAGCTTGTTTTGGATGTCAGTCAAATATCAAAAAAATATTCTTTGGTTCTTGTGCACAATTTGCGCACTCCATAAAATACACTGACTTCTTTATTACATATTTATTACACGTTTATTACTAGTAATTAGTGATTTTTTTTTCCCTACTGTGTATTTAGGAATATTTGTGCCCCATCAATACAAGATGCCAAAACATCACCCAAAAGAGAGAAAATGTGCAGGAGTTCTTCTGCGATAGATTTTGACAGCACACGTTTACTTAAAATGCGTCACACGTTCGAGTCTTGTCTCCACACCCATATTGATTGATGAGGTGCACATTTACAGTACGTTGTGAATATGCTGCAAGCAGGTGTTAATGATTCATGAGTGGAGCACAAAATAAAAACACAACACACAATCTCATCTGCAGAAAGGCCTTCATTTCTTGTAAATGAACAAATGTTTGCCAATTTTGAATCTAATTGAAATGGAATTCTTATGCTGATTTGCTACAAAAGCTTGAAGAGGTTACAAATGAATGTGTGTTCATATGCACGGGATTATCACGTTTGTACTAGAAACGGAGAAACTTGGCTTGGACGCGAGAGAGACTTGATTTGACGTGAGACTTGATTTGATGTGGAGAAACTTGACTTGACGGCACATACCACCAACACAGCACGTGACAACTGGACAAGACAAAACACCTAAAACTAAACAAAATCCAAACACCCGGAACCAAAACATGACATGGCCGAGTAAATCATTTATAAGCGTAGTATAAAATAAAAAATAAAATAAAAAACAGCATGTCATCATCATCATCATGAGAAAGGCCCTCGCGATGTGTTGATGTGATATTATCGTAGTTTTATTGTCTTTCCGCCTCACTATCAGGCTCCACTTGGGAAATCATCTTCTTGGATCAACCACAAAAGGCCTCTCAAATCGCACCTTTTTCTTCATTTCAATTTGATCTATCAAGTAGCTGACAATGCGCTTTTATTGCTCTGGTTTTCATTTGCGCGCCGGCATCTCGCCTTCCCCGCCCCGACCGCTCGTTTGGGAGGCCGCAAAACAAATCGCAGCAGACGTTGCTTTGCGAATTCTTCCCATCGTTTGTTTTGCGTCCAATCCAAAAATAAAAACCGTCAAGATCACGTTTTGCCGCTGGAATCCGTTGTTAGCGGATATGAAAAAACAAAACTGCCAAAATTCTAAATAAGTAAATGACTAAATAAATGACTAAAAGTGAAAATGAAAACGGATATAAAAATGTAATTCGAAAATAAATATACCGGGTAAATGGAAATAGGAGAATATATATACGGATCGAATTGCATATATATATATATATATATATATATATATATATATATATATATATATATATATATATATATATATATATATATATAAATATATATATATATATATATATATATATATATATATATATATATATATATATATATATATATACATATATACATATATATATATATATATATATACATATATACATATATATATATATATATATATATATATATATACACATATATATATATATATCTGAAAATGAAAACGGATATAAAAATGTAATTCGAAAATAAATATACCGGGTAAATGGAAATAGGAGAATATATATACGGATCGAATTGCATATATATATATATATATATATATATATATATATATATATATATATATATATATATATATTAGGGGTGTTAAAAAAAATCGATTCGGCGATATATCGCGATACTACATCGCGCGATTCTCGAATCGATTCAATAATTGGCAGAATCGATTTTTTTTTTTTTTTTTTTTTTTTTTTTTTTTTTTTTTTTTTTTTTTTTTTTTTTTTTAGGATTCACACCTTGAGCATGGAAGAATGTTCTATGAACGGCACATTAAGCCTTAATATTTTTATTTTAATGCTGTTCAAATGTGAAACAGATTGCAAACTGTTTGTGTACAGTGGCTCACGGTTATAAGCCTCAAGTTTTAGATAAATATATTCATACAAATCTTACAGTGTACATGTACAAATTTACTGATAGTATTTTCTAAATTTGAATGGAAAAAAATCGCAACAAACGACTTATAAATTCGTATCGGGATTAATCGGTATCGAATCGTGACCATTCGTATCGGGATTAATCGGTATCGAATCGAATCGTGACCTGTGAATCGTGATACGAATCGAATCGTCAGGTACTAGGCAATTCACACCCCTAATATATATATATATATATATATATATATATATATATATATATATATATATATATATATATATATATGTATGTATGTGTGTATATATATATATATATATATATATATATATATATATATATATATATATATATATATATATATATATATATATATGTGTGTATATATTAGGGGTGTGAATTGCCTAGTACCTGACGATTCGATTCGATACCGATTAATCCCGATACGAATTTATAAGTCGATTGTTGCGATTTATTTCATTCAAATTTAGAAAATACTAATCAGTAAGCTTGTAGAGTGTAAGATTTATATGAAAATGTATTATTTATTTATCTGAAATTTCAGTCTTATAGAGGTTGTAATCTGTTTCATGTTTGAACAGCATTAAAATAAAATATTAAGGCTTAATGTTCCGTTCATATAACATTCTTCCATGCTCAAGGTGTGAATCCTAAAAAAAAAAAATAAAAAAAATAAAAAATAAAAAAATAAATCGATTCTGCCGATTATTGAATCGATTCGAGAATCGCGCGATGTAGTATCGCGATATATCGCCGAATCGATTTTTTTTTTAGCACCCCTAGTATATACAGTATATATAGAATCCCGATAATCTCCGGTAATATCTAAAATCGATTATTGCAATTATTATTATTTTTTTACTTAACTCAAATTCAGAAAATATTACAGTAATCAGTAAACTTGTACATGTACACTGTCAGATTTGTATGATAATGTATTGACATGAAACTTCAACACGTATTTAACAAACAGGTTGCAATCTGTTTCATGTTTGAACAGCATTAACATAAAAATATTAAGGCTTCATGTTCCATTAATATAAAATTCTTGCTTAAAATGTGAACCCTAAACTTAAGTAAGACTTTTTGTTGAATATTTCCATCAAAAAATTTATGTTTGAATATGGATTCGGCCGCTTATTGAATCAGTACAAGAATTGCACGCTGTAATATCGTGATGTATTGCCGAATCGATTATATATATATATATATATATATATATATATATATATATATATATATATATAATATGTCTATTTAATTTTTGTATTATATTTTGTATATCTGTTTTCATTTTCACTTTTAGTCATTTATTTATTTCGTCATTTATTTATTGTATTTTTTTAATTTAATTTGAATTTTGTCAGTTTCGGTCCTCCATAGGCGGACGGCATCCATATCTCAATCCCATTTGGAATATTTCAGTAGTATGGCAGGGGCTAATGTCAAGCAAACGATCGGATGATGCGTTCAGACGGACTGCGTTTTGAACATGTCCGAACATCAGCATGCCGCTCCCGCTCGGACGCTGGCTCGACGTGATGTGACGAGCAAAGCAGAAAAACGGCTCGCCCATCATCTCGGCTTTTCTTTCCCGCCCGAACGGCGAGCGCGCTGACAGTGAAATGGCCAGGTAGTGTTTTGCTACGTCTGGCCTGATTTGTCCACGACGGGGAGGAAAGCGTAGCGCGCTGCACACGAGCACGGGGAAAAAATGATGGATGGCTTCAACCTCTGCAGTGGGCGCCGGAATTAATAATAAAGAGCAAGCGAGCTGAGATATCGCAGCAGAATACTGCAGTTAGAAAAGAACATTTCATTCAATGAAAACATCTCCGCCAGAGTTTTTATTTACAGCCAGAGCATAGAGAAAGCCTGCTTGGAATTCATTTATTCATCGTTATTACACTCAAATCAAATGAATCACAATTTAGTTTACATCCTTTATTAGAAAACTAAATTCAGGGGCGGAGCTACTTGGTGGCCACCTCCCACATCTAGCAGAACATTTTGATACCTGCATGTGACTTTTTGTTGCAATTTTAACAGAACACGTTGACATTAGGGAAGCAACTTACTATTTCAATAATCGATTAATATCTTGGTTATTTTTCCAGTTAATCGGAAACAGGACACTGGCTACTGGTTTGGTCTGCAACCTGAGGAAAATCAGCAGAAATATTTATCATTGTTTTGGAGAGCTGTGAAAATTAATCTATCAATCGACACGTAATCAATTATCAAATTGTTTTAATAATCGAGTAATCAAATTGTTCAAATCCTCTGCTTTCAGCATATCAACAGTAATTGTTTCGTGAACTTTGTAGTCCTGGATGGCAGTGTTTCATCAAATTGAGAAATCTGATTCGACTTTGGAAAACAATGACCAAACCGGTGACATAGTACATCAATCCACCTTTGTTTTTGTTTTTTTTGTTTTTTTTTTTGTTTTTTTAATCACTAAACAGATATGAAATGTGAAATGAATACTTATCGGTTGAAAAAAATACTTCTTTAATACAAAACTACAATGAATCCAATTAATTGAATCATCGATATATTAATACATTTTAAAAATATTCTAAAGTGACAACACTATTGTTTTCCAAAGAAAAAGCACATTTAATTTTGGCTGAAGACAAAGATAATCGGTCCGCTTTCATGGAGGACTACAAAAAATTGGAGAATATTTCATGCTGAGGAGCTGAAATTCTGAGCATTTAGATAGTTGTAAATGAATCAACATCAATTAACTTGATAATCGATTAGTTATCTGTCAGGGTTACCTGTTTGACATCTATTAAACACGACACAAAAAGGAGAGAAGACACTCAGTTCAGGGCTCGTGAGGAGAGAGGAGAGGAACTGAATGATACAATTCACTCCTGCACTCTCTGAAGATTCCTCTCCTCACCCTCTCTGTTTGGTTTCTATGCCCCTAGTTACATGGGTGTTCCAACCCTAAAAATGAGAATGCAAGGCATAGTTGGAATACAGTGTACTGTTGTGCATGTGAGTGGAAGATTGCTGAGTACATGTGTGGTCAAGTTTGCAATCATTTCTGAACATAAAACAGGCGACCTCAGCAGATTGGCTCGAACCATTTTGCTGCGTTTGACGTTTTGGTTCTTCAGCTTTTTGAGTCATCTTCAATCTTCATTGCAAGCAGAAGCAGTCCTTCATTGCAGCAAATGTATGATAACTTATTTTTTACAATTATTCCTACATTATCTGCCGGTTTTGAAAGGTGATGTAAACATTAGCAAAAACTCAAATTTGCAAGGAATCTTAGTCTTTTGAGTACAGGAATGACTTGTATGCGCGGCGGCCATCTTACGTTGCCACTCTCTAAGTTGGCCTCACTCAAATGCTGTACATCGATCTCTCCGCTGCGTTTGCCCCACTCATCCCTCTTAAGGTTGCCGCCTGCGCTGGCATCGGCGATAAGACCCGAGAGTGAGGATCCGCACTCTGCGTTTATTCATCGGCGCCGCTCATGTGATCTGCGCCGGCCAGATAGTCACAAGTGCGGTTTTCTTTCTTGACTGTCGAGGCTTTTTTCCACGCAAACGTTACCCGCGCGTGACGATAAGCAGAGCGCGCTTGGGCGACCTGCTAACGCTGACATTTTTGCTTGTAGCTTAGCTTCTTCCGTTTCTTGAACTCAAAACAGATTGATTTCAACAGGACTGTTTAGAGAGGGTGGTAAGTGTCCTGTATTTTATTTTTTTTTTTGCGTTCTTTAAGGTTATTGGCCTATTTTGAGTTATTGTTCGGTTGGAATTTTATTTTTTATTTTTTTTGCTTTCTACTCATAAATGCAAGCATAAGTTGGCTTTCTGCTAGCTTAAAGCTAACACTCAATGTAAAATGCAATAGACATGCTAACGAATAGCATCCGTGTTGCGGCGTTTTAACCCTTTGAGACTCGTACCAGTGAGGAGAGTCTACTCGTAAATGGACCTTTCGATGGATGTCAAATCAAATCAAACAGCTTCCATTGGGAGAAAAAGAAGAGCAGGAGGAAGAGTGGGTGTCTCCCGGGTGGGGGGAGGGGGGTGTTTGCACAGATGTAAAGCTAAATAATTCCCTCCCACGATTCCCCCCCAACTGCATTGTGCCGCACAAGCAAACATCTGCAGCAAGGCGGCGTTGGATTAAAAAAATAAAAAATAAACAAAACAAAATAAAAGATCCAAGTGAAGCCAGGCTGCCCCCTAGCGAATGCGGCGTGAACGCGCACATCCGCCAGCTGTGTGTGAATATTGTACATGACAGCGCAATCTCTCCTGCATCCGCGTATTGATGTTTACATTAAGCCGGTTGAGTTAAGAGGCAGTGAGCAGCGAAACACGTTTGTTTTTTTGTTTTTTGTTTTTTTGTTTTTTTGTGCTGTTTCCATTCGGGAGGTGTGAGTGGGGAGTCTTTCAAAAAAGAACTGCTTGCATTTTTTGGTTTTGCACATTTAGACGTCAGTCGCAGCTGCCAGAAACTTTCCTTGATGCTCAATGGCGCTCACTGAAAACGTGACTTCAAAAAAATGAACAAAAGAATGTCAATGTGCACCTCCTTGGCCAGTAATGCAAATCGGGCAACTTCATGGCAGGTTAGTGTCTACTTATTTATTAGTTGTTTTTTAAATACATGTTGTGGAAAATGTGTTTTATTGTGTTCTTTTCTCTTATTTAATCAACAATTATTAATTCAATGAAAATGTTTGTTAAAAAAAATAATCAATGTCTATAAATTATAAAATCACAAAGAACCAAAAGTTATTCAATTAAATCTACTCCGTGTATATATTCATGACACATTGACATTTATTATAGTTTATAAATTTTTCATTTTCACACTTAACTCTCATTGTTTACACTGGCAACGAGGGGTGTTCCAAACAATCGATTCTCATAAGAATCACGATTCTTATTCAGAATAGATTTTAAATGTCCTAAAATTGTTTTTATTTAAAATGATGTGATATTGCCTTGCCCTTGTTTGTGTACTGGGAATGCTGGTCATGTTGTACCCAATTAGGCCACATAGGGGCAGTGTGGTTTGGCGCGATCTGATACACTGTTAAGTAGGGATGGGCGATACCAGTGATTTTTGATTCGATCCGATACCAAGTAAAACTGGGACCAAATATCGTGATACCGATCTGATATCGATACTGGAAGTGTTTTATATTTATTATTAGGGGTGTTAAAAAAATTGATTCGGCAATATATCGCGATACTACAGCACGCAATTCTCGAATCGATTCAATAGGTACCCGAATCGATTTTTTAACATCCATTTTTGATGGAAATATATTCAACAAAACATCTAAATTTCACACCTTAAGCATGGAAGAATGTTATATTAATGGAACATTAACAAATTAACATTAACAAATCTTACAGCGTACATGTATAAGTTTACTAAATGGTATTTTCTAAATTTGAGTAAAAAAAATTGCAACAATCGACTTGTAAATTCATATCGGGATTAATCGGTATCGAATCGAATCGTGACCTATGAATGGTGGTACGGATCGAATCGTCAAGTACTAGGCAATTCACACCCCTATTTATTATTATTATTATTTTAAATACACAAAAGCTGGGAAAAAAATCACATCTGCGCTCACACCAACGGTGGCACACACACTTTCATTTGAATCAAACTACCTCAAATCTATTGTGTTACCTTGTCCACAGTGGCGTGCGGTGCCCACAACGTGGGCCTTGGCCTTCACCCTGATATATATTTAAAAAAAAAAATCAAAAAATAACACAAACAAATCTTAATACAACATAGTTGTGATTTTACAGTCAACCGCACTCACCATCATCATTGATGGTGAGTGGGCGGAGGCAGTCGCCAGTGCGAAGGAAAAAATAGCTCATATGCACAAAAAAAAAAATCAAAATAGAGATAAATAAATTATAATAAATTAAATTGCAAATATTGATACTTTAGCTTGGGTATTGACACTTAAAACTAGGGATGTAACGATATCCAAACATCACGATACGATATTATCACGATATGAAGGTCACAATACGATAATTATCACGATATTGTGGGGGCGTTGGCGATATTTAAAAAAGATCACAATATTTTGTATATAACAGCAATGAATATAAACCACCTACAATCACTACTAATATTGAGACACTTATTTGGTAATGGAAGCACACATTGGTCGCTTCACAAGCAAATTAGATTCCCCTTCATCTGACAATTAGCATAATTTTAAACATAGAAGGCCAAAACATCCCTAATGAAAATTAAATTGCACTAATAAACTAGCCACTAAAGGGTGCTAGAACTGCACAAATGGAAATCAACCGGACTTCTTTTAACAGATGTGTTGCTTTTAAATATTGTGAATATGATGACGACGATATTGTGGCAGTTTTAATATCACGATATTGCCCTTATCGTTACATCCCTACTTGAAACTGAACATGCTGGATCGAAATATCAATATTTTGGTATTGATCCACCCATCCCTATTGTTAAGTTGGAGCCACATTAAGAGAGTAGAAGGAAAAAGTCACGATCAAGTTATGCCAATAAAAGTAGATTTTTTTTTTTCAGATGCCGGTGAGTATTGTTAAGATGCTTCTGTGTATACATTCCGGAAGCGTTTTGTATGAATTTCTGTTCTTTTGAGGGATAAAAGTGCCACGCTAATTAGCATTAGCCAGTTAGACTGGAGTAGATCATAACAAATGTTTGCTCATCTATAAAATTAACCCAAAATCATTGTCAGTCATATCATTTTGAATCGAAAATCCATTGTGAATCAAAAATTGGAAGCGAATCGAATCGTGAGATTCCATGTCACTTTTTCGTCTCATCAAATTGGTCTCAAGGAGAAAACTTGGACCCAAAACCTGAAACTCAACCGACTTTCCTCCTCCTGCCACGTTTAGGGCCCCGAATCGAATGTAGGAAAGCAGCATCAGACTTATCGAATCCCTTTCGCTCTTTTGTCTAATTTGTTAACGTACTCGTCTGCTCAGGTCAGGATGGATCACAGACAGGATGAAGTTGCACGCTCCTTATTCAGGCTTTAACAAGATGGAGCTTAATGAAGCAAGCGTTGGTTCCCTCAAGGTTTTCTTCCCCCCACCCGGATGCCTTATCGGAGCTGCTCTGCGCTTGCTCGCTCGGCCAGCCGTGATGTATCGCTGGCTCGCTCCCTTCCAAACACAATAAAAGCTCGAGTTTATTTGCGCGCCAGGAGATAACCCTCCTGCAGGTGGCTCGCTTCCCGGGGAAACAACAACAGCAACGCTGCTTTTTGTTGTGCCACCGCAGCACTGATGGAGGTACCAAGAGCAAAACTTTTACGAGGCTCAGCTGCTTTTCGTTTTTTGCCATCCCGCCTGTCACTTGCTCAAGTGTGTGCGTGTGTGGAGTTTCAGGAGGATAAAAAATGTCAGGTACGCCCTTGCGGGACTTTATTTTAGTGCCATCCTTTTCACTCTCAGAAATAAATGAAGTAGACTGGGGGGGTTCGAACTTTTTCATTTCAGGGTGCAGGAATAATTGTAAATAGTAAGTTAGCACAGATGACTCAAGAAGCTGAATATGTAACGCAACAGAATGGTTCGAGCCAGTCTGCTGAGGCCGCCTGTTTTCTGTTAAGAGATGATTGCAAAGTTGACCACGCACGTACTCAGCAATATTCCACTCACATGCACATAAACAAGTGCACTGTGTTCCAAATATGCTCTGCATTTGCATTTTAAGGGTTGGAACAAGGGGAGTGAAAACCAAATAAAAAAAAAAAAAAGAGGGCGAGGAGGGGACTTTTTTTTCAGAGAGTGCAGTAGTGAATTGTATCAGTTATCTCCTCTCCTCGCGAGCCTTGAACATACATAAAAATGGAAAGATTATTTGAATTTCATTTATTAAACACACAGAAATCAATCAGGCAAGCAATGACATATTGTTATGTTCTGTATTTAGATCCCAAAACCCAGACACAAATGAGATTTTAACTCTTTATACGCGTAACATCAAGAGGCGCGGAACGAACTTGACTAGATAAGAAACAACGAGAATGTATCAAGAATCACGAGACGTAAAGCTAAATTGGGCTGTGGGGGTGCACAGAGGAACCGAAGTAATAATCCGACAAAAACACACGCTTCTCAGACCAGCTTATATAGACAGCGAATCGATCTGATTGATTGTGGCTAGACATGTGGGTAACAGGACTGACATGGAATTATCTTATTGGCTGTTGACCAGATAAAAAGATTAAAGATTCCTGACATCACATAGCTTAAGACCAGTTGAAACTAGATGCTGGTTGCATCAGTTCAAAACAGACACTTGACCTCACGGTCATGACCCAAACATAACCCTTACATGACCCTAGTTACGACAGTAAGCATAACCCTTGCATGACCCTAATCATGACACTAGCAGGCCACAAATGACCCCCCAGGCTGTAGTTTGGACACCACTGGAAGTCCATCTGCGTCCTCGTTGCTTCATATTCATTTGCAGTTGTATCATTAATAATAATGAAAAAAAAAATGCCTACTGCATTCTTTCAAGAATCACGGCGCCAGATGAAGAAGAAAGTTTCCCCCGAAGTGTCAGTGACATCAGCGTCTCAATACTTTTGTCCAGGCCCGACTTTGCATCTTCTTCGAGCTCCCCGCCGCCGCCGTTGTCGATTTCACGCTCGATTAAGCGTCATTATCCGATAAGAAGAGATGATGCCGGAGACCTCCCCAAAGGCAAAAGCCCGAGATTTGCGCCAGCGCGCTTGATTGGAGAAGGAGAGGATTGAAGAGTGGATTTAAAGTTGTTGTTTTTTTGCGAGACGTTTGTTCATTGTTGCTGTTGTTGTTGTTTGTCACGTTGCGCAACAACGAAAACCAAACATCAATCTACTTGCGTGGGGGGATTTTTGATTCCAAACAAGCCTCTTGCCGCCCTTTTCCTCAGGCGGACCTCCGCTGCTGACCAAAAAAAGAAAAAAAAAAGAAAAAAAAACAGGCATCATGAATTATTGAACAATGTTGAATTGGATCTTTATTGTGAGGAACAGGCACGTTCACCACATTTGTCCTCGGAGTTCAACTCGTACCATGACGCCCACGTTGACAAATTCACTTTTATTTTTTCTCTCTCATTGCAGTTGTGAGGTTGGGTGATCACTTCGGGTGTGCCCAAACATCAGCTGGGATTACTTGCAGCTTTTCATGTTAACGTCATATTTTGTTGCTAGCTCGATACTTTTCATTTGTGTCGCAAGCTCAAATTTGATTTACGCAAATCAGGACTTTTTGGAGCTGATCACCAATCAGTGAATTTTACAAGAACGATAACCGATCACGATCTGATCAGAAGATGGACAAATCCAGACCCGTCACCAGAGCCCAGGCTTAAGGGGGGCACATGAAATGCATGGGCGGGCCCAATTATTATGAATACAATACTGACAGCATTAACTTGCCCAATATATTTGGATAAATTTATGTAGCACTGTCGTGCATCTATCCATTGAATGGCGCCCGCTGACAGTATTATCATAGACCGCATTTACAGTACACACATATAAAAGTAGACTGCAGTGGCGTCGTGAGTACGTTGACGCCGCAGCCATATTGGATGAGGCAAAGTGAAGCTATTTGTAAAGATGCCTCCTTCTGTTTCTCATTGGAGATGTATCATCAAGCCACAACTCATTGGATTAATAAGGAATTATTACCTTTGATTATGTTATCCCAAAATCAATCTTACTATTTTTGCCACTACAATTGCCACATCCAATAGGGCGGATGTCCTGACATATTGCTTCAAACAGACCACCTGTTTGAACAGTGTCTGCAGCAGAATTAAAAAGAAAAAAGGAAAGCAAAATCCTACCTCATTGTAGATGCCAAAACAACATGTGGGTCCCGTAGTTTTTTTTTTTTTTCCAAGTGACTCTTAACACAAACGTAACATACCTCCGACACCGCGACCTGTGTTGCGTTTACTGACACTCGGATATAAGAGTGCTAAACCGAATTAATGGAAAAATATAATAATAAAAAGGAGAACCATTTTAGAGATCCATGCCTCAACTGGGCGGGCACAATCATCTTGGTGGGCGGGCACGGACCCCTATGGCCCGCCCATGGTGACGGGTGTGGACAAATCTATCCAGTGTTTAACTCATTCACTCACAGAAGCAACCCCGTTTGCTCCCGGCTGTTTTACTGGATTTGGACTGATTTTTGCAAGACCCACATAATATTGTGTTCTATTGATATAAAAACATGGAAGCAACCAAAAGAAAGATTAGAGTCTCTTCTTTTATCAGGTAAAAAAAAAATTGTATGTTCATATCAGTTTCGGTTTTGCAGTAATTAGCATTAGTATATAGCTAAGTTTCATCATTATTCACATTCCTGGTGAAAACACTGGCAAAAAGAGCTTGTTGCAACATGGCCCTGGTTGATCTCTTATACTCTGCTGCCACCTGCCGGCCGTTTTTTGTAATAGGCACGATGGACAACAGTAACATTTTCAATACAAACGGGCCTGACAGGTGTGAGTTTCAGCTCTCTACTCGCACCCCTTTCACACTGTCGCACATTGCCAAAGCAAGACGAGGCCGTTCAGATCATCTGGTGACTTAAGCTATGGCAAAGTGAAAACTGCTTTCAACGCAAAAGGGGCGTGGTCTCGTACAGTGTGGCCAATGGAGTCAAACATCCGCACGTGGCGGCCATCTTGCCGCAGTCTCCTCGCTCCGCCTCTGTCATTCGTGACTGACTTTGTGTTTTGTTCTTTGAAATTGTCATGGTCTTGATGTTGGTTGTGGACCCAAATGCAGAAAGATGTCCAGGAAGACAGGTTTGCTCACACAATGTTTAATAGACTCGACAAACAGACAGGATTACCAGTATAAGTGGTGACAGCAAACGAAATGATCCAACAAGAACTGAACACAAACCAGGAACTAAATACAAGCAAAGTAACGAGACAATTAGCAACACCTGGACACAACACAAGTGGCTGAGGGAGCTGATTGGTAGACACTAGACACAGAGGCTGACAAACAGGTGGACACAAAACCATAACGAGAAAGACATGAACCACAAGAAACCAAGACATAAAATGAAGCAAAACTAAATCCGACACTAAACAAATAAGGATCATATAACTCAAAGTAGCGTTTTGCCAAAAATCAACTGATTATCGAGCAGTTTAGTTTATAAGCGTAGGTATTATACTACAGACTTGATAATAATCCATCCATCCAGAATGACGACAACTTTATTCAAGTTTGTGAGAAAGAAAACCGTGTGTAAATCGGTCATGTTAAAAAAAAAAAAAAAAAAAAAAAGTCAAAATCGGTCACCTTTGTTTTGAGTATTGTTTTTTAAATTGAGTTCGTTTTAATTAGTTTTAGTTTGTGTGTGTGT
This sequence comes from Festucalex cinctus, assembly GCF_051991245.1. Classification (NCBI taxonomy): domain Eukaryota; kingdom Metazoa; phylum Chordata; class Actinopteri; order Syngnathiformes; family Syngnathidae; genus Festucalex; species Festucalex cinctus. The sequence goes on along the minus strand of NC_135430.1, from coordinate 5,464,606 downwards.
GTGCGTGTGAGTGAGTGGATATATATATTTAAAAAAAAAAATCTTTATTGAGGTTCATATCAAAATAAATGGACTTCAAATCACATTTCAAATCACCCACAAAGGCTCAAGCATTAAATTAATCACCAAAGACGAAAACAAACGACATTTTTGGTATAATTATAGTTAGTTTTGTAAACATCAAATGTAGCTTCAGTTAGTTTGTTTTTTTAAAACCATTTTGGTTTTTATTTTATTTTGTTAATGAATTTTTTTTATTTATTTTTTTTTATTTTTTTTTTGTTCTAAAATAACCTTGCTTCACTCACAACAGAGCAGACTGCCTGCCTGTGACAAGATGGCCGCCCCGTGCGGACGTTGGATCCTCCTCCGACGTCGCCTTCTTCCGATTGCTCCATTTTGTCCAATCTTTTTTTCTCCGACCGCAACATTAGGTACACCGGCGCTGATTGCACTCCAGTAACCTTCCGTCCGTCGATGTCGTTTCTGCGTTTTGTGTTTGCGTTGGCGTCCAAGAGCAAAAAAAAGTGCGCCAAGACGCAGTATAAACGCGATTCATGTGTTTGGTGGCTCCCAGCGAGGACACGTTTGCCCCTCCACTGGGAATTATCGGGAGACCAATCATTATCTGCCCTCGCTGGCTGACCCGCCATCAATATTCTTTATGGGGAAGAATATTTTCTTTGCCATCTTTTTCATTTCAGTAAACAAGCGTCTTTGCTGCGCTTATGTAGGAAACATTTTGTTTTTGTTTCCTTCTCTATCGCCGCCGCAATATTTGACAAGCCGCATTCATTTTGTTCCCATTCAAGTCGGCACAACAAAAAATTCCGCCTAGCGACTGATAAAGGACGAGCAGAATGGAGTCGCAGGCAATCGCACAAAGCGACGCTTTTTTTTCCTTTTTTTTTTTCTTTTCTTTTTAGCTTTTCCTTTTGATGATGATAATTCCATTTCTGGGGGCGCCATTATCTTTTCACCAGCGCCTCCCTCTTGTGAGTCAGGCAACATTGTGTGGCGTCGCCGCCGCCGTGTGGGTTGTCAAGTGGGCTCGTCAGGCCGGATGATGGCTCCTCGAGAAAACAAACTCAGGGTCCTTCAGTCGCAGCTTGGGGGTCTGAAAAATAATTCAGGTTCAAGCACACATGTTGGAGTCTGGAGCAGGGTTATTATAGTTTGGGAATTTTTCATTTTATTTATTTATTGTTTTTTTTTTAATTAGTTTTCATGGTGGTTCTGTTAGTTTGTATTCATTTTTGTTATTTAATAAATGCTTACAGTTTAGTTTTAGTATTAGTTTTAGTTTTTTTCTAAATGTGTATATTTGGTGCATAATATTTTAAAAAAAACAGCATGGGAGTGAGGTCATCTTTTGGTGCTTTTCTATTGGCTGCTGCTAGATGACATCACTTCTGTATGACACGCTTTCAAATGTCCTTATTCTGGTTCATATCAAAATAAATCGACTTAAAACATGATTTAAAATCATCCCCAAAGGTTCATGCATTCATCACCAAAGACGAAAACGAAGGACATTGCGATAATTATAGTTAGTTTTAGTTTTGTAAACATAAACTTTTGTTTCAGTTTTAAAAAGCATTTTGGTATTTATTTTATTTCATTAAAGAGATACTGCACTTATTTAGCCATTTATAGCAATAAAAAGTTAATATTTTATCTATAATTAATTTGATACTTTTATTATTTTTCACGTAAAATTAGTACCTTTCAAAACGCATTTTGCCACTTGCTGTCGACCGAAAATTACATCACAAGGGCTCAGGTAACCAATCACAGCTCACCTGTTTTCTAGGTTCAGTCATGTGAAATTCACAAGCTGAGCTGTGATTGGTTACCTGAGACCTTGTGATGTCATTTTCAGTCGACAGCAAGTTGCAAAATGTGTTTTGAACGGTACTAATTGGACATGAAAAATAATGAAAATATCAAATTTATTATAGGCAAAATATTAATACTTGACTGCCTTGAACAAAATTGTTTTTTGAATTTTAGTTTTCCCATTAGTTTTAGTGAACTAAAATAACTTTGGTCTGGAGAATAATAACATTATAATATTGTTTTCTATACAAAATGTGTCATAATAACGTAACTTGAATCAGATATAAATAATGAAACCATTTGTTAGCTTGTCCGTGGCGTGCTAACATAAAGCTAGCAGAAGGCATAATTATGTGGTTTTGAATAAAAGTGGTGTGCTTCTCAATTAGGCCGCAACTATAATAGTATTGTGGCACTTTTAATATCACGTTTTTTAGTGCAATTTAATTTTTATAAGGCATGTTTTGCCCTTCTCTGTTTAAAATCTACACTAATTGTCAGATGAAGGGGAACGTAACATGCTTGTCAACCGAGTCAATATGTGTGCGTGCATTAGCGTAATATGAAATGTTATTAGAGATTGTATGTGGTTTGTATGCATTGCTGTTATGTACAAACGTGCAATATATATATATATATTTTTTTTTTAATATTGTGACCTCTTTTAAATATCGCCAACCTACCCACAATATCGTGATATCGTATCGTGATATTTGGATATCGTTACATCCCTACTTTCGACACGACTGTTTTGTTGGCTAACGTGAAGGCAAAAAAAAAGTTTGACACATTGTGAATTTTATTTCCTGACATTCTGTTTCTCCATGTCTTTTGCTGTTTTTCGTCAACGTATCGGTTGAAAAGTATTGAACAGTTGTAACGATTGACCTTACGTAACATTTCCGTTTTTGTTGAGACGTCAAAATAAGAAGAAAGAAAAGTGTCAAATCGGCGCTCAAGCCCTTTCCTGTTTTCGTCATCGTTGTGGAATATGACAGAAACGTTTGCCTGTAGTGGTGCTGCCATCTTGGTTTGTGACTTGACGGTGGACAAATGTGCAAGAGCAGCTCACCTGGCAGACGCTGGTGAGGTAAATGGCTTCTTCTTCTTCTTCCCGTGCGAGCTGGCGACGCGATCAAACATTTGTGAGGCTGGAGATGAGCTTCCTCCTCGGGCAGCAATTACAAATCCTCTCCACTTAATGATTGTTGAAAGAAAATAGCGACCCTCATTTGGAGGCCCTCCTCTGCCGCTCCCCCCTTTTCTGTTTTTTCCTCTCTCTCTCTCTCCTCTTGTTTTGCCGCAGAGGCGTTTGGTTCGATACTTTCCTCATTGAGGATGCGACGGGAGTCGAGCGTGTCATTATTCTTCCTTGGCAGGTGTTGTCATTGAGACCGTCGCCCGCATCCCGCCACTTGTTGTCACCGCTCAAAAAAAGATTTCCTCCTGTCATTTCCTCCGAGTCCCCCGAGCTCAGCCCGGTGACGTGCATGCACAAACCGGATCCAGGATGTGCGCTTTGGACAATATATCATCTGCTCTTATTTGGCCAAATGCTTCAAATGCTTCACAGTGTAGATGGACAACAACCCAAAACATACTGCAAAAAACAAATGAAGGGTTTTTGAAAGTGGAATATTTGTTATTGCACAAGTACGAATACAGAACAAGGAAATTCAGAATTGCAACCCGTCCAAGTGACATAAAAAAAACAAAACAACAACAACAATGTCATTAAAAAAAAAAAAAAGAAAAAAGAAAAAGAAAAAGGTAGATAGAACGGAGAAGCCTGACGGGTTGCCAAACAGCGTCACGATTTGCTTAGATGAAAAGGGAAACCTAAAGGATGGGGGAGGAACCAAACTCAAAAAGTGGCTGCAAATACCCTCAAATGAAAAATGAAGAATGAAAGTTGAAGTACATCTTTTTAGTTTCTTTTCAAATCCACTTTGGTGACGTTCAGTATGGAGGACCAAAAGTGCCAACATTAAATAAATAGATAAATACACCATTAATAATGAAAGTGTCATTAATTAATTAAATGTGTCATTTATTAATTAAATGTGTCGTTAATTAATTAAATTCACTATGATTTTTTTTATTTCTAATGGAAACACACCTATTTAGGTGAAAAGCACCACCCAGCCTATCAGTTGTTAGTTGTCACTAACTTTGACGGGCGAGTTTGACAGATAAAATAAATTCACGAAACACCGCAACACAGTGACCATGAACTAATTAAATAGAGAAATAAATAAATAAATAAATAAATAAATAAATAAATAATCATAGTGAATTTAATTAATTAATGACACTTATTTAATTATGTAATGGTGTATTTATTTATTTAATGTTGGCACTTTTGGTCCTCCATAGTTCACGTCCCAATTTTGATGGAGTCCCTGACTGTGTATGCCACTTTTGCTTTTTTTTTTTTTTTTTTTAAGGTTTTTTTTGTGGGTGGGGCCTGTCATGACTGCCAAAAACGTTTAATAACGTACGCTAAAATCCCAATGAATGCCGCAATCAACGTTAATTGATGTTTACTGCGTTTTTTTGTTGTTGTTGTTGTTGTTTGTTTTCCTCAATGGGCAGTACAACGTCTTGTGCAGCGCTGCTTTGTCAGTGGGGTTGAGAAATCAAAAACACCCACTATGACCAGCAGATGGCAGCATTGTATCTCTTTTTAATGGGCTGCTGATGTATGAAATTTCAATAAAACATGATGAATCTGATGAAAAAGATTGTTTTTCAAGGATGACGTGAGTTAGTTGTCAAAGTCACTGTTGTGCCGAAAATGTATCTTTTCACAAAAAGCTTGTTTTCTCCTCTTTCTTTTTCTATTGTCGCTTATGTCACTCAAATAACCTATCTTCACGAAATAAGGTGGAAACGTACTTTTTTTTTCTAATGAAAGAATGGAATCCAATCTTTATATGGTATCCACGCGCACAATATTCTGTTTGCCTTGAAAGATGAGTGAAAATTTTCAAAATCGCCTTGCAAAATCGGGGTTGTTTTTTGGATAGCGTTTGGCAGTCAGTGTTAATTTTCACCATTTTATTTTCTGATCCTGCCAGCTTAATTTTATGCGACTTTCAATCCATCGAGGGTCACAAATCACTTTTCACACAAGCAGTATGATTTTCTCTCTCAATGAGTTCAGAATCCAAGACCACTTTTTTTTTTTTTCCGTTGGAAGCACCTCGTCTTTTTGTTTGTCCAGTCAAAGCTCGGTCACAATCCTGTCAACGGAACCGAAACGGGTGTCCTAAAAATCCTGCTGTGACACCTGTGAGGCGGCAACCTCAGGACCAAAAAGGTTCCGTCGACCTTCCCTCCTGAAGGACGAAGACTCGTCCCAATGCTGCTGATTCAATTTGGTGGGGTGGGTGGGGCTTAATGATGGTTAGTTTTGGAGTCCCGTCATGTAGAAAATCCCAAGTAAGAGGACCGGCAACATTTGTTGGCTCCTCAACGATCCGCCAATGTCGGATTTCGCGACGGGGGGTGCCGGCTTGTTTTCCAGGCAAAGCCGTGCCACCGCTTGCCGGGCGTCACGTGGGGGAAAACAAAAGATGAAGGCGTTCGGAAACAGTCGTAATCCTTTTAAGTGTGGGAGGCGGCCGTCCTCTCAGATCGGGGAGGGGGTTCCGTCGTCTTATGTGAGAGTTTTTCCGTTTGTGCCACATTTCAACTAAGCCGCCGCTTAGTGAGTGCAAACAAAAAGTAAAAGCCAGAATTCTGTTTCCAAACACCTGTCAGAAATATTTGGCGTCAGTCACGCGTTCCTTATTTGCTTTTCTTTCCACGTGCGCATCCGTCGCCACTCGTTTTTTTTTGTTTTTTTTTGATACGCTGAAAAGCGAAGAAGAATTTTGACCACTCACAAACATCAATAAGTCACTTTGGAGCGAAAAAGCGTCTGTGTGTGTTGATCGCGTTGATCCCCGTCGTGCGCGGCCCGGCAGCGCGTGCCAAATTGATTCCCGGCAACAAAATGGAGGCCGGCAGGAGTGAAAGACGAGAGAGAAAGAGAGATCGAAAGGTCGCCGTCCTCGGCAGGTCGCTAAGAAAATCAAAGTGGGAGCTCATCGTTTAATCTCACTGCTTTTTATTTGTGTTGACGCAGCTGCATGGGTGCTCTTCGGGTAGACACTTGGGCTGTGTTTGTTTATTAGGGGTGTAACAATATCCAAACATCACGGTATATCACGATATGAAGGGCACGATACGATAATTATCACAATATTGTGGTGAGGTTGGCGATACAAAAAAAGGTCACAATATTCTTAAAAAAAAAAAAAAAAGCTCATACTGAAAAAAAAACACAATTTTGTATAATACAGCAATGAAAAATATAAAAATATTGTATAAAAAATTATATATAAATACAATATATAATGAGGCACTTGCTAATGCACGCACATACTGTGTCATTACGTTCCCCTTCATCTGACCATTAGCGTAATATTTAAACATAAAGGGCCAAAACATGCATGTGAAAATTAAATTGCACTAAACAAAAAAATGGCCACCAGAGGGTGCTAGAACTGCAGAAATGGAAATCAACCCGACTTTTTTGAACAGATGTGCTGCTTTTAATATCGTGACATGACGACGACGATATATTGTGGCAGTTTTAATATCACGATATCACGATATTGCCGTGATGGTTACACCCGTATTGTTTATACAAGACTAACATTTACCGGACACTTCATTAGGTACGCTATCTAAAATCATTTTTCAAATATGTCCCGATTGAACTGCCGCCATCACATGGTGTCCCTGGCATGTGCACTTTGGCCACCAGGGGGCAGTTGTGGTCAGATATCCGGAACCTAAGTGGTTATAACACTATATTAATATTAATGCTATGTGCTAGCCTGTCTTTTGCATTATGTTAGCATTTGGCTAGTGGACTTTCCTGAGATCAAGTAATTCTTATTGTGTGCCGTTTCTCTTGCATGCACACAATTGTCACGCTCACTTCATGTTCACAGTAAAATGACATATAACCAGGGTTATTATAGTTTTGGAATTTTCATTTTAGTTTTTTGTTTGTTTGTTTGTTTGTTTTGTTTTATTTAGTTAATTTCAGAGTGGTTCTGTTAGTTTTTATTAGTTTTAGTTATTTAAGAAATGTAGTTAAATTAATAATTAAATTAAATAAATTATGTGTTTATTATTATTATTATTATTAGTATTATTATTATTATTATCATTATTATTATTATTATTATTATTATTATTATTATTATTTATTAAAATGAATTAATTAAATTTAATTAATAAATTAGTTAAAAATAGTTTCATTTTAGTTTAGTTATTATTAGTTTCCTTTTTTTTTTTAAGTGTATTATTTGTGCACAATATTTAATAAAGTCCGTGGTAAAAATGAAAAAAAGAAACTAATTTCTTACCTAGTTTTGCATTCTGAGCTGTATATGTCTAATCTGTACGTATATCGTACATATAGTTTATACCAGGGTTCACCAATTCTGGTCCTCAAGGTCCGGAGTCCTGCAGGTTTGAGATGTTTCCGCACCACTAGCACACCTGATTCTTAGAAATCAGCTCATCAGCATGCCAGATACCGATCCTGATTTTTAATTTCATGTGTGTTGGTAGGCGGAAACATCTCAAACCTGCAGGACTCCGGACCTCGAGGACCGCAATTGGTGAACCCTGGTTTATACAGTCGTCTGTTCCCGAGATGATGGGAGGGAGGAGCAAGATGGCCGCCGTGTGACTTCAACGGCTTGCAACAGCTATGGGCTATCCAGTCATATATTCAGATCAGTGGCTGGAATCTATTTTGGATCTATTTTCATTCTTCTGTGACCAACTAAGCAATTTTAAAAATAAAAATAAAAAAAAAACAAAAAAAAACACACAACTTCTATTTTTAGGAGTTCAAATAGCATTTAGCAATGTTATTTTTCTCCAAAACAATTTGCTGAATTGTTTACTTATTTACTTTAAGTTTTGGGTGGGGACATTACAAGTGACAATTAATACTGTAAATTCTTTTTTTTTTTTTTTGGGCTGTGAAATGTTAGAAATTTTTAAATATTTTGTTGAATTGACCAACTCCCAATTTTATCCAGGTTTGTTGTCTTGAAATTTGGACTTCACTCAACTTTTTTTTTTTTTTTAACTCTTACTGCCACACATCAAAAAAAAAAACTTTGATATGACAAAGGCTTTGATCGTTCACAATTAGAGATACTGGCCATACTTAGTGTTTTTGATTCCACAACCCATTGACCAGGCAACGCTGCACTCATAGACGTTGCACTGAGAAAAAATAAATAGATAAAAAACTTAGTTGGCATCATTTAACATTTATGGTGGCATACGTCATGATTGTACTAATCGTTATTAATCGTTTTTCGGTCAAAGAATTAAGCAGAGTGGTGTTCCTAATGAAATGTCCCCCAGAGTGCATATTAGCCAACATGCCTTCAGCTTCCTCGACAGCCTTCAGATGAGAGTGAGGCACAAGTGTCCTTGAGACAAAGGTCGTGCGGGTCTAACCCCCCAAACCCCCCCCCCCCAATCCCAGACCGGCGTTGACCTCTGGGCTTGTTGTGGAGAGTGGCGAGAGGCCGACCAGGACGACGACGACGAGGCCATTTGGCATCTCAAGAGTTGATTACGTGAGTGCTAAATGATGCCGGGAGGGAAAATTATTCACAGAAATGATCACTTAATTGTGCTCAATGGCTTCTCGTGCTGTGTGTGCGCATTTTAGCGTTTGTCAGCATGTGTGTGTGTGTATGTCGTTATCAGGCCTCAAGGCCGCCCTCCAACAAGAAGCCCCCTCCACACCTCCGTGGCCTGTCTCCGTCCGACAGGTCGCCATGGAAACGCCGCTCTGAAGGTGAAGTGTCGAGATGGCAACAATTTACCTAACAGGGCTCATTTCGGGTTACTCGGAGTGAACAATCAGAGACTTTGTGAAAACACTTCCTGATTCCCGTATTTGGATTGGGGGAGAAGGTCAAAGTTGCCCTTTAAAATTCAATTGTGTTTTTATTTACTGCTTAAAAAAAATAGTAACAATAATTTAATACATACCTGGAATGGTTATAGGGGGACCAAAACTGCCAAAATTCAAAATAAATAAATGACTAAATAAATAAATAAATAAATACATAAATAAATAAATAAATAAAAGACTAAAAGTGAAAAGAGAAATGGATATAAAAATATAATTCAAAAATTAAATACATATATATATATATATATATATATATATATATATATATATATATATATATATATATATATATATATATATATATATATTGTTTGCTCTTTTTATTTTCATTTATATTTTTTGGGGGGGGGGGGGGGTAATTTTCAAATATTTGTTTTTTGTGCCACCTTGGTGCCGAGGAACAATGTTGAAAAGGGGTTGAAGAGTTTCATTCAGACAAAAGTAGTACTTTGGTTGCCATTTTGTGGTGCATCGATGCCAAGGACATCTGTTGAAATGATTGGAGGAGCGTTATATCGATAAAAGCAGTGCTTTGCCACCGTTTTGTGCCACCTTGGTGCCAAGGAACTATGTTGAAAGGGGTTGAAGAGTTTCATTCAGACAAAAGTAGTGCTTTGGTGGCCATCTCATGGCACCTCGATACCAAGGAAGTCCATTGAAATGAATGGAGGAGCGCTGTGTAGATAAAAGCAGTGGTTTGCCAGTGCCACCGTTTTGTGCCACCTTGGTGCCAAGGTACTATGTTGAAAAGGAGTTGAAGAGTTAATTCAGACAAAAGTAGTGCTTTGGTCGCCATCTTGTGGTACCTGGATGCCAAGGAAGTCCGTTGAAATGAATGGAGGAGCGTATTTGCCACCGTTTTGTGCCACCTTGGTGTTAAGGAACTATGTTGAAAAGGGTTGAAGAGTTTCATTCAGACAAAAGTAGTGCTTTGGTTGCCATCTCGTGGCACCTCGATACCAAGGAAGTCAAGTGAAATGAATGGAGGAGCACTGAGTAGATAAAAGCAGTCGTTTGCCACCGTTTTGTGCCATCTTGGGGCCGAGGAACTATGTTGAAAGGGGTTGAAGAGTTTCATTCAGACAAAAGTAGTGCTTTGGTTGCCATCTTGTGGAACCTTGAAACCAAGGAATATATTGAAAAATGAGTTGTGGAGTTTCATTTGGGCACAAGTTGTGCTGTGCCGCCATCTTGTGATATCTAGAGGTAAGTGCAACTTATTTTTTTTCTCTTTTTTTTTTTTTTGTCAATCATATGCAGTTTTTTTTTGTTTTGTTAACACTGCAATGTATTTTTGCTCGTCTTATCTGTGCCAGTGAGGCATTTAGATTTTTTTTTCTCCTGTCAAATATTTTCCTTCAACAGATGAATCCACCCGCCCGTGAGAGCATATTGAGCAGCAATCATTGATTTTCTTTTTTTTTTAATTTGTTTTTACCAACCTTTGGATTGCTGCGTTCATCTTGTTGTTGTTGGGCGTGAGGCTGCCGTTGCCATGGAAACAGCACAGTCCTGCCCTGTCCGTGCACCAGAGGCAGCAGAGCGAGTCCCAAACAAATCCAGCCCCGAGAGGGAAAAAAAAAATAAAAAATAGAACTCGAGTCGTGACAGCTGCTTGAGTTGCTTGACGGCGACCGAATGCGCAAACGCGGGCCGGCGCGCGTCAGTCAACCACTTCCGCGTTTTCAAACGGGGATCCCCGTCGTCCTACGTTTGGACGTATGACTCGTCCTCTTTTCGTCTTCTCATCTCTTGCCTGCTGCAATGCCAAACTCGATCGCGTGAATACAAACTGGAAGCGGCACACAAGCATCCACTTTGTGTGGATACAGTAAAGATCCCTGTTGCCTACATTCTCGCAGGCTAATTACAGGAACTTTTTTTCTTTTTTTGCAAGTCATGAATTCTGATTCCCCCCATCATCATCATCATCATCATCATCACCATCATCATCACACACACAAGGCAGTTTTCATGGTGCAATGTGCATTGCAATGCTGATGAGAAGTCAAGGGAGGCTTTGCCATTTCACGGCTCTCTACTCCCTCCTAGTGGACAAAGCAGGAGGTAACGCCTTGACATTTTCATTTATCAGTATTCACTTTTTTTTTTCTTTTTTTTTTAACAGAAGCCCATTCCCACCAGTATACATATTGTATATAAACTAAGAAAATAAATTTAATTAATTAATAAATAAATTATTGAATTAATTAATGTCTTACATGGAGTCAACTTCATGTCACTGTTTCAAACGTGGACTTTGTGAATGAAGGTGGTTTGACAGGTTTTTTTTTTTTAACAAAAAAAAAATACTAGAGGAAATGGGCTTCTGATAGTAATTAAAAAAATAAAAGAAAGAAAAGGGGGAAGGGGAAAAAAAGAACACCCCAAATTCCCAACGACCACTTCACCCCTGCTTCACAATCAGTCGCGCTTAACAAAAATAAAAATATATATATATATTTGCACTTCCAATTAGGCCTATATACAACAACTGTTGTCAACTGAGGGGGTAAAAAAACTCATTCTATAAGTCTTTTTTTTTTTTTTTTTTTTTTACATCTGTGCTGTTAAAGGTAGGATGAAGTTGAAGAAAGTGGCAATCCTAGCGTCCTGACGCAAATAGTGACATCATACCAGCTGATAACACCCCGCCTCCCGGAAAAGGTGTGTAATTGCCTATGGATGCCACAAGATGGCGGTAGCACAGCACTTTTCCCCCTCCACTTCGGATGGGCGTGGCAATGAAAAGTTTGAAGCAGGAAGTGTTCACTCTGCAAATAAGTACATTTCAGTTTGTACTTTTATTTATGTATTAATTTTTACATGTATTGAAGTACAGGATTTGAATTTACTTTTTTTTTTTTTTACATGCACTTGTACTTTATTACAGAATATGGATACTTTTGCAAAGTCTGTGCACCGACAACAAGTGTGAAACTTTTGTGCTTACACCTGAGGATTCATATAAATATTCCGTTTTGCAGAACAATTTTTAATGTTAAAGGACCACACACACTTGCTTAAACATTCTATAAATCTATATGACAATGTGCAAAGCAGCCAGTGCTAAGTAAGCACCTAAAAATTGTTTGAATAAAAAATTAAGGTAATATTAAAGGGTGTCGTTTTTCCCCTCTCGGTCCTGCCGGTGACCTTGCAGGGGGAGTTGGGCACAGGAATATTAATCATACAAGCCTCCTCCATTACAACGCATAATGCAGATGTATACAACTTGGCTACGTCTTGATGCTGTAAATTATTGAGGACAATTTCGTCTTCACGTTTTTTATGCTCTTTGTGCAGTTAACATGTAATCCGTCAAATAAATTGTGTATCTACAATTTGTGATACTCCACCACTCAAGATTTCTATGGGATTTTGCTGGTTACAAATAACAATAAAATAAAATAACTACAGTAGGGTAAACGTAGATAAAAAATGTACTAAATTCACATTTTTATCGGAGAAAATGGTAACAATAATGCTGCATTCGAGGATGGTCGGAAGTTTCCGAGTTCAAACCAGGAAGTGTGTACGGGAACGCCCTTTTGAAGTCGGAAAAAAAGAAGGACCCCGACATCACCGACGGACTACAAAGTGACGTCACTCTAAAACGGCGACCCCTTTGGAAACCCAGACCGTAATTGGTGAAACATAATTTCCTCAGTATTAACCTAGATAGCTTTCTTCATTCATAAATATTCGACATAACTTGACGTAACGTAACGCAACGTACGTGACAGTATGCCGGCTATCTCCCTGCATGAAATTATACGTCAACTACTGAACTGTATGGAAAAATGATTATGAAATAAGAATAAAACAATAAATGAAGCCAAATTGCGAAAAGGTAAATTTGCTGGAAGTCAAAATGGGTTTTAAGAAACAAAATTAAAAAAAAAAAAAATTACCACTAGCCGCTATTTTGGTTGCTTACTTTCGCCGCGAGGGCTTTCAGGTCGGAACTGGGAAAAAAACAAAACGTCTCTCTGATTTATCCGACTTCCGACCATCCTCGAATGCAGCATAAGGGTGGGCGGGGTTTTGTGAACCAATAAACTCTCTCTTGTTAGCTGTCCCTTCTCGTGATTGGTAGCCTGAGCTGCCAATCACACGTCGCCTGTGTTGGTCAGTTTGTCGAAGTAATCTTGGAAAGCTGTGGAAGTTTGTTTATTAAAATATTCCTCCTCTTTCTCGAAATCCTCGCCTGACACCCTAGCCTTGCTTTTTGCTACTTGCACTTGGAGATTTTTTTTTAAAGGGAAAACCCTCACGAGGGGGTTTTGTTTTTTTTCCCCCACCTCGACCTGCAGCGGAGCAAACCACTGTTAGCATTGTGCTAGCAGCAGTATGTCAGCCACAAGCAGAAGACCTGTCATCATCAGTCCGGCGATTCTTGCTCAACGAGTCGCTACGTTGGCACACCGACCTCACCGTGCCCGGCGTGTGGCCGAGGAGGACACAGGTGTGTACGGCTGTGTAACGGCAAGTTTGTCGCGAGTTGGCAAAGTGCTGATAATGGCGCAGGCAGGAGGAGGCGGCTAGGCTAGGCTAGCCTTATGTCAACAGCTGTGACCGACAAGTCAGTCCCCCCAAATCTCCTCTTGGCTTTTATTTCTCATTCCCTGCATCATGTCTGCGTAATTTACTCGAATAAATATGCGCGTTGCAGTAGAACCTTGACAGTCGATACAAAACCTATATGGTATATTTATGAATATTATGCTAATTTGATCGAAGTGGTGTTTGGAAACTCGAGCAAGAGGATTTTTTTATTTTCTGAAAAATTGGGATTTTATTGATGAATGATTGCAATAAGTTTCTTCTTTCTTTTAAAATTTTAACTGCTACTCGTTTATGTTTGTATGTTCAATAAACAAACAAACAAACATGCTCCCCCCCTCCTCTGTAGGTGGTCCAAGATGTTTCCCACATGGGACAAGTGTGACTTACGTTCTCCCCCGAATGGATGATCCTTCTCGTCTCTCACATCCGGATGCTTCTGGAATGCTCATGAGCAATCCCAGGTTAACTGCTATTCCATATTTTTAACCACTCCGTCTTTAAACGATTGTTGCATGCACATTGTAGGCATACCAATTGATTTGGTGTTAAAAAAAACAAAACGTTATATGACATGATACAATGTACACTAGTGTTAATTTTGTCAATGAAAACTAAACAAAAATAATTTCGTCAACACACATTTTTCACCGGACTAAAACTAAGACTATACTAGACTAAAACCCCCATTAATAAACAAGAACTGGGACGAAATCAGTATGCATTTTTGTCGGCTAATGAAAACGAGACAAAAATGTACTTCCCTTAATAAAAACTGGACTAAAATGTTCATGAACAAAAACGAGACAAATATTACATGGTTTTGTAAAATCTTGTCTCGTTCTAATCTGTCACATCTATGAAACTGTCATGTGACACACTCCTTTACAAATCTGCAGCTAGCAAGGAAAAAGATATATAAATTATAGTTATAATGTAGCATTAATCCAACGGCTATAACGTTCCACCAATACTGTTAATCTGACCGCTAACTAATGCTGGCTAACTTACTAGCTCATAGTAGCTACCATAATTGTGTGTGAAGTTGTTTTTCATCAAAGAGATGATAGAAAATTTTTATTTGAAATTGTCTTACCTCTGAAATGTTCGACGTGATCTACTGACAAAAAAAATCTACAGGGCTAAAATGATTGTCATGACTAAAACTAGACTAAAAGGTTGGTAGTTTTTGTTGCCTAAAACTAAACAAATAAAATGGTTTTCTTGGACTAAAATAGGCTAAAATGCTTGATTTATAGTTGTAGTATAGGTTGACTAACTTTAATAAAAACTAATAAGCGTGATTCGAACTGGACTACGTTTAAAAATGGCTGATAAAATTAACACTAATGTACACTTGAGTTGAAACAATCTGATTTGTATGGCTTGATTACAAGTTAGGATTCCTCAGGCTTCTGTCACGCAGACAAGAGGGATACTTGACTCATTGCAAATGACAGTTTTGTGAATGTCACATGACCAAACCCACAAAACAGGTGAGCCATGATTAGTCATTACCTGAGCTCTGAGCACTGAGCACCTGTGATATCATTTTTGGTTATCAAATTGATTCTAGACAAATATTAGCTTTGTGTTGCTTACAATGGCTAAATGAGTCAAGTATCCCTTTCAAATAAAAATTGCATACCAATTTTGAATATACTTGTATTTTTATTAAACCTTTTCATTTATTGATTGTCAATAAAAGTAAAATACCTTACTTCATTTACATATTTTATGTAGTTTACGTAGAGGGTTTTTCCCTGTCTAAAATTGAGGCAGAGGTGGTATCACTCGGACTGTCATGGATAACCACCGATATGGTATTGGTAGGCTATCTGTGACCGATACCATTATGGGTCGTCCTCCTGCAGCCATTTTATGATCAAGGACTAAAAATGAGAAATTATATTAATACAAAGTTGCCATTAATTTTTGCCGTTCCTTAACTACAATCATTAAATTCATCCACTAGTACATATTGTAACTATAGTTCAGCGTTGTTGTAAAATACTATTATGTTTATTGTATAAACTGTGTTTTTATGACTTTAGCGATGGCTGGAACGCGACACCTCTGCCTCGCAACCAGGAAATGGGCGTGCGCAACGGTTGCTCCATCATCTGTTTCTTCTTCGGGACATTACATGTTTTAAAAAAGAAAGCTGTTTCTTCTTCGGTTGTTGCTTCAGGTCTTTCCGGTGTACCGCTGTTGATATAGCGCCTCCATAATGGCGCAACACTGCAACTGCATTTAAAATGCATTCCGGTGTCGGTACCATATGTGTTCGGCCTGCCAGATCCATTCGGGGCCCTTCGCGTCTGGTCGGCGCTTGCTGATGACGTCAGTACAGCAAGCGAGCAGTGTCAAATGTGTTCACGT
Organism: Festucalex cinctus; assembly: GCF_051991245.1. NCBI lineage: Eukaryota > Metazoa > Chordata > Actinopteri > Syngnathiformes > Syngnathidae > Festucalex > Festucalex cinctus. The sequence continues at coordinate 5,448,810 of NC_135430.1, read as the reverse complement.
TGGTTTGGTGTCCGAATTTTGCGGTTCACGTATCACAATACATCACAAAAACAGTCGTAATGATTATAGGAACACATTAGCACGTCAACTGACAATATTTCGTCCCATCGCAGTTTTACTTTTTTTGCATTTATGTGCTATTTTACCTCAATTTTTTATATTTATTTTATCTAATGTATTTTTTCAATCTATTTCATTTTTTAGTCAATCTTAAAGTATCCTGCTTTTATACTTACGTTTATTTACGTTTTGCAATCTCAGCCCATACATTTTGTTATTTAAATGACATCTTTAATATTTTCTTGCCAATGTCACCTCAGAGGTGACACTGCACTATGAGTTGCGGAGGGTCGTGCGTATTGCAGAAAATAATTACCATGATGATGATAATAAAATGATGCAATTATTGCCTGAGATGTGACATTTCCTCACCAATATGTTCTGTACTCAGCCTCAGGTTATTAGGTAACTACAAATTTATTTGTAACCTGCATGTGTGTGCATGTGTGTCTCATGGACTATTGATATAAATATTAATCAAAGGTAATGGCCTACTACCGTAAAGTCGAAACTCACAAGTTAACTTCATCAACTACAGTAGCACATTTTACTTTTTCTTTAAAGATGTCAAATGCATTAACAAATCAATGAATGACACATGAATGAATGAATGAATGCACAACTTTTCTTTATATGTTCAGTATTTTTTTCCTTCCACAAAACAACAACAAACAAGTCTGAAAGGGTTTCACGGCAAACATTTAATCCTACACAAGGGAAGACGAGAGATCAATACATTAGAATAGCCACGGTGAGATGTAATTGATTGATGATGATTGATGAATGATTTTGACGCGTTACGAATCCTTGCCTTTTGGGTCGCCGAACAGTTTGATCCAGTAGTGCGGCTGTGATAAGTCCCATTAGGTAAATAATAATACATTTCTTCGTAAAAAGCGTCAATGTTTTCCCTCCAACGACTGGAAAGTTGCCTCACCAATCACAATCGTCGACATCTCAGCCAATCCTGTAGCGTAAAACGTCTCAGCCAATCCTGTAGCGTAACGTCATCTGTAGGCGAAGGACCCCGAATGGATCTGGCAGGCCGAACACATATGGTACCGACACCGGCCGAGCTCAGTCAATACAGCTGGAGCGCTGTTATCAGCTGGAGGTGGCCGCCTCTGAATTTTTCCACACAGCAAAAACCCTGACATATACATTTAACAATTTTCATGTTTCTATATTTTTTAATTATCTCATTCACTCGCCACCATTTTCACAGAAGCAATCCCCTCCCGGCTGTTTTATTGGATTTTGACTGATTTCGCAAGGCCCACATAACATTGTGTTATATCGCTATAAAAACATGGAACCTACCAAAATAAAGATTAGTGTCTTTTTTTCCATCAGGACAAAAAAAAAAGTATATTTCTATCAGTTTCTGTTTTGCAGCATTACAATATTGCTAAGTTTCATCATTATTAACAAATCGATTTAGAATTGGAATTGAGCTTTTTTTTTTTCCAACATGGCACTGGTTGATATCTTATACTCTGCTGCCACCTGCTGGCCGTTTGTGTAATAACCTACCCCACCCCCAAGCCGTTCTTTGCAGTTGAGAGGCTGCATTCAAAGCCTCCTCTATGTTCAAGCGTTTAAAAGAATATATATATACACACACACATATATATATATGTCTTTGGGACACTTAAAACATTTAAAATAGAACATATTACTATGTTTTTGGGAGCAGATGAATTGAGTTACCTCTTAAAACAAAGTTCACTTATTTCAATCAAAATAAACTATTTTACAAGACATTTTTTTAACATGTTTATATTTTTTAAATGGTGAAATGGTTATTATAATCAAAATGAGATTTTTTTTATTTTATTTTTTTTTAGCTAATTTTGATTTTGGTTAGATTTTATTTTTTTATGAAAAGTTTGTGCACGCCGGGTATGAAACACAAGTTTGGCTGCGAATTTGGTCCTGTGGGTGCGTGGCCCCTCAATAGGCACGGCCGGTTCCCCCCCTCCTCTTCTCCCCGGACCCCGGCGGTCGGTCGTCTGTGCGGAGCGCGCACGCGTGCCAAGCTGCGTGGGAATGGCTGTTGGAGCGATTGGAGGGGGGTTGGGCCGCGCGCGGCGAGCCCTCAGCCCAGCGAGCGCTACATGACTTCCTAATGTCCGCCATGTTGGCCATGGCGCATTGAACCGGGGAGGGAGAGCGGAGCGGGAGCGGAGCGCCAGAGGGAAAGCACACCGACACGAAGCCACCGAGACGCGGGCCCGCCCGGCTCTGCTCGCGCCGCTATACGCACCCGAGCCGAGCCCCCCCCTCCCGACGAGCCGCTCGTTCCACCAACAACACCGTCCCCGGATCCCATCCATGAGAAGGAGAGGCGCGACTCCTCGCACAACGGACTCCATTTTAATGCTGCATGTGTTGGTGGATCTGTCAACAAAATGAGTAAATTGTCGTTTCGGGCGCGGGCGCTGGATGCTAGTAAGCCCTTGCCCGTCTTCCGCTGCGAGGATTTACCGGACCTGCACGAATATGCTTCGATCAACCGGGCGGTGCCGCAGATGCCGACCGGGATGGAAAAGGAGGAGGAATCGGTATGTTGTCTTTTTTTTTTTTTTTTTTTAATGGCCCGGTGGTGTCTCGCCGCTTGTTTTTTTTCCCCTTCTCTCCCCCCCATCTGGCGGCAAACAACCCAGCCGCTACGCTGCCTGCGCAGGCTGGTTCAAAATGGCTACCGCGTCTGCGCTTGCCCGAGCGCACGACCGACGGATTCTCGGCCAAATCGCCGCGTAGCTACTCGGCTCCGATGCAGGGCGGCGCCGCGGGGATTTTAGTCGCAGACACGCCGCCGGTCCGCCGGGTCGCGGCCGCTCGTTACCGCCACAAAACGCGGGGCAGCGCACAAAGAAGTCACGTGACGTGTATCTGTTCCACCATTTTGTTGACTTTACCCTGCTTGGGCGGGCGGTGGGGCGGCGGGGTTGGTTCGCTAGGCCGCCGTGTACTTTCCGCGTACGAAGGCCAGGGGGAGACGCTGAGCCCGCGCCGGCTTTTGACAGCCTTTGCTCGGCGCGGTTGACAGCTGCCGAGGCCGGCCATGTGGCTCGGCCTTGTCGGCGCCCGGCGAGGGGAGATTTTTTTTTTCCCCCCTAACGCAGGCGTCATTTCACGTCTGCCTTTTTCAATCAGTGCACGTGGAGAACACAACACGGTCTCCTGCTAACACGAATGCACCTGGATATTACTCTAGCGACTTTTGTTCTAAATTAAGTTGAAAATTTCCAACCTTTTCCCCATATTATTACTTAACCACCAACTTAAAACCCCCACCCCCCCTAAAGTTAGAAGTTATGGTTCAGGTTCAAAATGGTTGTTTTGACAGGTTATATCTATGTACATGGCGTTTGGAAAGTCACTAGCACACTGAATTTATTTTAAACTCCCGGTGTTAATGTCGTTTCTTAAAATGCCCTGCATGGTTTGTGAGACTGTTGGGTTGAGTTCTGATAGTTTGTACAAAACCTGCTTCCTACGAAAGATGTGACACAAACGAATGTTATTAAATCTAAAGTTGGCTACACTCCACATTTATAAATAATCAACCTTGGCCTTTATTTTATTTTATTTATTTTTATAAATATACAAAATATACAAGGTTATGTCATATTTGGACTCCTACATATTTATTCAAATCAGCTCCAGTTTTTTTTAAATCCTTTTTTTCCACTCTGCACCTTTTTTTTTTTTTTTTTGGCTACAAAAGTTGAAATGGATTCATTGCGGTCACATTCGAGGCGTGTTTTCCCTCCGCGCTGGCAACGCTCTGGTCCCACACAGCTCATCATCAGCAGGAGAAGCCCATCTGTGATGCTGAGCGGCAGACACAAACATGTCAGGGGAAAAAACGCAGACAAGCCCGCCAAGTCAGCAGAAATCTACTTCCCCTCCTCCTGTCGCCCCCCCCCCCCCCCCCCCCCCCTCCATCACCTCCAGCAAAGGCATTACATAACCGAGTGACAAAAGAGATAAAGAGGAGCGTTTTTACTCCAGGCGGCGGTGGCTTAGCGCCATGACCTACATCCTCTGCAGGGTCAGTGGAACACGGACGTCACGTCACGGGACGGGAGTGGACTGTCACTGGACTGACCGCATGTTGGCCGGAGAATATAATGCGACGTCAGTAACACACCTATTTCAATTAACTGCAGCACCAGGTCAGGTGTTTTCATATGGACTGTATGTTCATCAGGAAGTTTGTTGTCTGTTATCAACAGGGTGATTAGTTTTAGAATTTTCATTTTTTTTTTTTTTTTTTTTTTTCTAAATGTAGTTAGTTTTAATTAGTCTTCAGGGTGGTTCTTTAGGGCTGCACAATATATGCAAAAAATATTGATATCGCAATATTGGCTCATGCGATATGCATATCGCAAAGACATGCAGTAAGTTTTATATGGAATTGTATGCTTTTATCTGAATTTGACCAGTCAGCCGCTAACTAAAATGTGCACCACCATCCAATAGTTGATTATCGAGAGGAAATTGCAATTAATTAACTAAGATTATGTTGAGTTTGCATATTTTGCTGCATGGAAAAAATGTAATTCTTTAATTAAATAATAAAAATGTCATTTAATTAAATACACGTTAAATATCGCAATATCTATTGCATGAATTTCCAATATTGTGCAGCCCTGTTCTTAGTTTTTATTAGTTTTAGCTCTTTAATAAATGCTTAGTTTTAGTTTAGTTGTAGTTAATTTCAATATTAGTTTTAGTTTAAAAAAAAAAAATGTGTATGACTTGTGTGTAACATTTAAAAACCAGCATGGGAGTAACGTCATCTGAAGGTGCTTTTCTATTGGCTGTTGGCTCCATGACGTCACTTCTGTGTGACACTTTCAAACGTTTTTATTCCAGTTAATATCAAAATAAATCAACTTCAAATCACATTGAAAATCATCCCCAAAGGCTGATGCATTAAATTAATTGCCAAAGACGAAAACCAATGATATTTTTGCTATCATTATAGTTTTAGTTAGTTTTGTAAACATAAAAATGTAGTTTGTTTAAAAAAAAAAAAGTTGTTTTTATTTGTATTTTGTTCATGAAATTATTATTATTTTTTATTTTATTTTATTGTGGTTAGTTTAGTTAACTAAAATAACATTGGTTTGTCAATGACAAGGAATGTTCTGGTGATTCAATGAACGCAGCCTTGATTCTTTGATTCACTTTGCAGCTCGGCGCAATCATCAACCACTTTGCTGAAAACACCTGCTGGAGGCCACACTTTGGTTGCTTTGGCAACACCAAGTTTTGCTTTTTTGAAGGCTCCTATTTTTTTTTTTTTTTTTTTTTTTTTGCTTTGGAACGTTTAATTGGAAGAGTGTGCAGTGCTGTGAAAAATGTTTTTTTTTCTTTTTCTTTTTCTTCTCTGTTGGACTCTGCTTTAATTCAGCTCCGCGGCCCTGACAGAAAATGAAGCGAGTGAACATTTTGTTCGCACACTGTGCTTTTGTGTTCTCATTGGTGGTCGGTTTATGATTATTGAATTTTGAGCAGATGTGTTATCAAGCAGACGTTTCTATTATGATCTGTTTGTTATTGAGTTCCTGACACTTTCTTTGTCCTTTTTGGTTGATTTGAGTGTGGTGAAAGTAAGCACAAGATGCCCTTGGTTGACACAAAAAAAAAAAAAAAAGTATTTCGTTCTTGGCAAATGATTTAAAAAAAAAAAAAAAAAAGTGGCCAAGAGGGAGAACACAACGTGCCGTCATTGGTGTGTTGCTATGTATGACAAAATCCAAACCATCAAGTGGGATTAGGATGATTCCAACTGCGATGAACTTGAGTAAAATGATCTCAGTATGTCAGTTCGCCTGCACCAATGACAAATCTAAAAATAAAAAAAAAAACAGCGCAAACCACCGATGGAAAGATTTTTGTGGTTTTTAAAGTTGTGACTTTGTAAAACCGCACTATAACCTTGCAACTGGTAAGCCAAGTCTAGGAGAGGGGGATGCCTTGTGGCTTTTCTTTTCATTAGTTATGAGAAATGCCGTTGTGATGTTTTGTTTTTCTGAACAAAATGATTGTTGAAGTCAATAGCCGACTGGCTGATAAAAAGCTTCACTTGCAGCTTCTCCGGAGGTTGGGCACGTTTTCGGTGACGTGTCTTTGACACATTTTTGTATGCTGCCAAACACTGACCCACGTTGCCGAAAGCGGCCAAGAAAAATGTGGCTGTGGCACGTTTTGTAACGTGTGGAAACGAGTGGGAGTCGTGTCCAAATAGTTGCGAGAACAAGTCGAAACTGCGTCGGCCATCTGTCGCGTCCTGACATGGGGAGGAGAATCTTACATTGAACTTGTTTTAGGAAATTCATGTTGTTGTTTTTTTGGTTTATGTCGCCATGACTGCTTGTAGTCATCTCTTTAGTTTATGTGACACGCTTATGCAAAAGTTGGGCTTTTCATTGGAATTTATTCTGTACAAATGTGAATAATGTCCTCTACCTGTCAATTCTAAGGCACTTAAGTCGTTTTTGTGAGTTATTTTCCGAGATAAATTCCAAGCGAGATGAAACCATTAAATCAGTTAATTGAACATTCCTCCTGCACCAAAGCCAAAAGGAGCAAACTGCAGTTGTTTTTTTGTTTTTTTGGCAGGAGCACCATCTACAGCGGGCCATCTCGGCGCAGCAGGTCTACGGCGAGAAGCGGGACAACATGGTCATCCCCGTGCCCGAGGCCGAGCGCAACATCACGCACTACGAGTCGCTCTACCCCGGCGAGTTCAAAATGCCAAAGCAGCTCATTCACATACAGCGTGAGTCTCGCCCTGCTCGTCACCGCTTGCATGTGTGCTGCTGCTGATGCTGCTTTATTTCTCCATGATGCCGTGGATCTTTTTCTTACTGAAGTGAATGAAACGCTTTTACATGTGGGAATCACTTAAAATTTGTGCTGTGCTGCCACAAGAGAATATTTTTCAAATCGATTACTCTGATTTAATCAACTAATCTGCTTCATTTTAAATTTGCATTAAAATGTACTGTATTACAAAAGCATTTTTCCCCCTGATTACTGTTTATTAACTCATTCACTGTCAGCCATTTTGACTGAAGCAACCCCCTTCGCTCCCGGCTGCTTTACTGGATTTTGACTGTTTTTGCAAGTCTAACAGAATATTGTGTTCTATTGCTATAAAAACATGGAACTTACCAAAAAAAGGTTAGTCTCTTCTTTCATCAGGAAAAAAAAGTATAATTGTATCTGTTTGCGTTTTGCAGCAATTAGCATTAAAATGCAGCTTAATTTAATCAATATTCACATTCCTGGTGAAAACACTGGAAAAAAGAGCTCGTTGCAACATAGCCCTGGCTGATTTTTTTACTCTACTGCCATCTACTGGTCTTTTTTTGTAATAACTACCGCTGCTTTAAGCCACCTACTCTGCATCAAAGCCTTCTGTATGCTCTTGCATTAAAAAAAAAAAAAAAAAAGAAAACCTAAACTTATAAATACGTTTTGTGTTTGCATGAGTTAGCCAGTGGTGGGTGTTTATTTCGTACTTCGTATCCATATTAGTGGTTAAAAAAAAAGTGGGAGGGGGGTGATGTTGTACTATATTACCGATGCGGTCATTGTATGCAAAAGTAAAAACAGATGTATAGAAATGTATTTTGGTTAAACACAAAAGATAATCAGTCTTCTTTCATGAAATCGGTGCACAATTACTGTTGATATGCTGAAATCAGAGGATTTGGACCATTTTAAATAAAAAAAACAAAAACCAAAAAAAAACGTCTCCAAACAATTGATTATTAAAATAGTTGTTGATTAATTTGATAATCGATTACTTGTTGGTTAATTTTGACAGCACTACTTAAAATTGTTTTTATTACGCCACTAACCAGCTTCTCTTTCTCCATCCACCGCCGCAGCTTTCAGTTTGGATACGGAACAGCCGGACTACGACCTGGATTCGGGCGATGAGACTTTTGTGAATAAGCTAAAGAAGAAAATGGAAATCACCGCACTTCAGTTTGAAGAGATGATAGACCGCTTGGAGAAAGGCAGCGGACAGCAGGTAAAGGACCCCTGTATGGTGAAAACGCATTGTTTGCTTGTTGGCAATAAATCATCATGTAAGATGTTTACAAAAACTGAACTTCTACCGATTGCCAGTCCACACCAATGCCAACGTGCTCGCTTCGCCTTCTCTGCCATCATTGAATGTTTACGTTTGACAGGCTTCTTATTGCACACATTGATGTCTTGTTCCCGTGTTTTGTTTGTTTGTTTGCAGTTTGTCAGTCTCCAAGAGGCCAAGCTGCTGCTGAAGGAGGACGACGATCTGATTAAGGAAGTGTTTGACTACTGGAGCCGCAAGCGGAAGCTGTGCAAGTTGGGCACCTTCGTCTCCAACATCAAGCAGGAAAAGCGGGACGGCTCCAGCACCAGCGACCCCTACGTGGCCTTTCGCAGACGCACCGAGAAGATGCAGACGCGCAAGGTTAGGCGGCCGCCAAACGCGCCGCAGGTATGAGTTTGACGCCGAGGCTCAAAAACTTTTTTTTTTTTTTCCCCCCACACGCTTTCAGAACCGCAAGAATGACGAGGCGTCGTACGAGAAGATGCTGAAGCTTCGCCGGGACCTGAGCCGCGCCGTCACCATCCTGGAGATGATCAAGAGGCGGGAGAAGAGCAAGCGGGAAATGCTGCATCTCACGCTGGAGATTGTCGAGAAGCGGTGAGATGGTCCGATTTGTAAAATCACGATGTATGCCGCCATAAACGTTCAATTACGTCAACTACGCGTTTTGTTTTGTTTTTTTAATCAATGGGAGGGGCATCGTCTTAAGTGCAGCGCTGCCTGATCAATGGGTTGTGGAATCAAAAACACCCACTAACCATGGCCAGCAGATGGCAGCATTGAATCTCTTTTCAATGGGCTGCCGGTGTATGAAATTCCAACAAAACATGACAAATCTGATGAAATGGAACGTTTTCAAGGATGACGTGAACGATCAAAGCCTTTGTCACATTAAATATAATTCACAGAGCGCCACTAAACAAAAAATATGTCAAAATGTTGAGGAGAAAATGTTTTCACAAAAAGCTTTTCTCCTTGTCTTTTTCAATTTTCGCTTATCACTCAAATTACCAATTTTCAAATGGTGATTAATCAGGAACGGAATAAGGTAGAAACATATTTTTTTTTTCTAATGAAAGAATGGAATCCAATCTTTCACATGGTATCCATGTTTATGTAGTCATCGCGCACAATATTCTGTTTGCTTTGAAAGATGAGTTAAAATGCTCAAAATCAGCTGGCACTGTTTTTTTGTTTGTTTTTGTTTTTTAATGTGTGGCACTATTTTTTAAACTTGAGTTAATTTTAATTCGTTTTCAGGGTGGTTCTGTTAGTTTTTATTACTTTTAGTTATTTAATAAATGGTTCGTTTTAGTTTTTTTTAAAAGTATCAGTCTTAGTTCTAGTTTTGTTTTTATACGTGAATTGTGCGCAATATTTAAAAAACGGTGCATTTCTATTTGCTGTTGTTAGATGACGTCACTTCTTTGTTATACACTGTCAAATGTCCTTATTCTGGTTAATATAAAAATAAATCAATTTAAAATCATCCCCAAAGGCTCATGCATTAAATTAATTACCAAAGATTAAAACAAAGGACATTTTTTGCTTGAATTATAGTTAGTTTTAGTTAGTTTTGTAAACATAAATTGAAGTTCGAGTTGCGTTTTTTAAAAAGCATTTTTGTTTTTATTTTATTTTGTTAACAAAATAGTTTTTTGAATTTGAGTTGTTCTTGGTTGTCATCTATTTGATGCGAGTGGTTGTGTTGACTTGTCCAAAACAGGAAGGTGATGCCGGACTTTGGCAGCGAGGTAATGGTGGAGGCGCTGGCCCAGCAGGCTCTGGTGAAGCCCGTCTACACCATTCCTATCATTCCTAGTGCCAACCAGTACCGGCACCAGGACCACTTGGACATGAAGGACTACAAGAAGGTATAAAACAAAAACAACAAGAAAAAACAACGGCAAAGAATTGGCCTCTCTCAGCATGGCTCGATGCCATCCTGTTAATTAGTGCTTTGTTTTTTGTTTTGTTTTTATTTGTGGACCCAAAATATTTGATGTACAACTTGGATACCTCATTACACGGCGTTATTGTTGTTCTTGTGTCATCTGTCGTCATTAGGATTTAATTAGCTCTCATGACCAACAGCCCCCTGACCACCCATGCTTTTGTTTCCCAGAAGCCTTTTTCTTCCCTTGCTGTCATTTTTGCATCTTACCAGCTGAGACGGATCTGACCAATCCTTGCCTGAGTGTGTTGAGTAAATTGGGTGGGGGTTGCGAGGGTCCATAAAGGGTAAATTTGGGGTGAGCAGGGGCGGGGGGACTGGACCACCATCCGGCACGTGTTTCCATCTGCATATGAATGCCTCACCACAAAGCGGACGTCTCCATCTTGTCGTGCGGGATAGATAAACATTCACGCACCCCTTTTCTCTCTCTCTTTCTTCCCCCCTTCAGCAGGAGAAGACAGAGGTCGTGCGAACCAAAAGGAAATATGAAAAGAAGCCGAAGCTCCCCGCTCAGTCAGCGCCGCATTACGCGGGTCCGTCCATCTTCAACGCCAAGGACCTCAATCAGTACGACTTTCCCAGCTCCGACGACGAACACTTCTCGCAGGTGAACAAATCCTTCCTTCGCCTCTGTCACGTTAGCGCCAAAACCTTGTAAGTCTGCAATAATACGTACTAGGGGCATGACCGATTAATCGGCCGCCGATTATAATCGGCCCTCAAACGTTGGGGCCAAATAGCTGATTATTTTCCCCTTAAAACGTTATCGAAGAAATCTTAAGTTTCAGGCGCTGTGAAAGTACCCTGAATGCACCATTTTGCTTGCGTAGCATTAGCAACTAGCAAGTGTGTAGCGTATGTTATTCTGTTGTCCCTAAGCGTCCTTTAAGTTGTTTGACGCCGCCGTTGGAGTTAACTATAAAACTAAATACACAACCTTAAGAATTGCGTCCACTGTATATTTAAATACAAAACATGCTTTGTTTTTAAAACATCACTAGCCTGGCGCTAACAGGAAGCTGGCAAATGCTAACAGGAAGTTAGCATCGACATTGGGAGTGTTTTTCCTTCAAATAACGAATATCCACACACAGCCTTAAGAATTACATCCACGGTATATTTAAATACAAAACATGCTTTGTTTTTAGAACATCACTAGTCTAGCTCTAACAGGAAGCTATCAAATGCTAACAGGAAGTTAGCATCGACTTCGGGAGTGTTTTTCCTTCAAATAACGAATGTCCACACACAGCCTTAAGAATTACATCCACGGTATATTTAAATACAAAACGTGCTTCATTTTTAAAACATCACTAGCCTAGCGCTAACAGGATGTTAGCAAATGCTAACAGGAAGTTAGCATCAACTTCGGGAGTGTTTTTCCTTCAAATAATTAAAATCCACAGATCTTGTGGGAACACATAGCCACAGATGAGAAGGCACAAATTCTTCCCAATGTGTGGAAAAACGAGTTACTTTAATCGAATTCAATCGCAACCTTCTTCTGTATTCCAAGTGTGTACGCCAGGCATGCACGGCACCACACTGCTCCCAAGAGGCCAAAACGCACAGGAATAGTCAGTATTTGTTTTTTCAGTTATTTGTTTATTCTATTCTTATTTCACTTTCTGATTGTTTTTATTTTGTCATTGTCCTAAAGTTGATATTTCAAGGATTCAGACTCTTTTCTCAAAATTCAAGGATGCGAGGTCCCAAGTTAGCCCAGTAAGTCCCAAGACTTGTGAAATTAACACAAGATAAAAATATATAAACGAAAAGGTTAATGCTTTACAGCAGTTGTAAACGAGTAAGAATGGTTTTATTATCGACACATAAATCTATACAATAAGCTTGTATACGTCATGAAATGTTTTGATATGGACTTGTAATTAAAAGAAGAGAATTTGAAGGTTTGGCGCAAGTGGCACCCCTTGAAAAGGAATTGGGGAAGGGGTTAATTTTATACATTATATATATTTTTAAATAAATAGCAATCTTTTTTTGTTTTGATTGTTTTGTTTTGGGGGGGTTTCTGCCAAAAATTGGTATCAGCATCAGCCTAAAAAAAATGCATATCGTTCGAGCCCTAATACATACGTTGCCTGAGTTGTACTAATATTTCTTCAGTGATCATAAAAATGTTGGAAGACTCTTCACGTGTCTCATGACCAGGCCGTTTTACAAAAGCATTGTCACCAAAGTTTCCAAAATGTCCATTATATTTGCCCAGGATGAAAAATGGTCTGCAGTGTTTACGAAGCGCGTATTAGATTTACAGAAGACTGAATTATGTTGACAGGAAATTCATTGTTGGTTCTGAACATGTGAAATCGTCTTAAGTTTACAAAGATCGACTGAAATTTCCTTGTCACTTGCGGGGCTGAACGTTGAATTTTTCACAAGATTGCAATTGCAATTTTCTTTTTTTTTCTTTTTTCCCCACTCCAAAGTACTCTTTACATACTTTTTTTTTTTTTTTTCCAACAAGCAATAAATTGATCCGTGATCTCGATTACAGTGCATTTTATTTAGCATGAAGGTTTTGGTGTGTCGGTTACATTGCTGTTTCCTTTTGAGCTTGATGAAATGTTTGACCCAAGTTAATTTTTGTTGCAGATGCTCAACAAACGCCGTTTCCAAGAAAAAATAAAATAAAAAAATTGTCCAAATTGTCTTTGTTGCTCACCAAAATGTGCCCGAGGTTTGCTGAGGAATTGAGAATCGTCTTCAGTCTTTACAGAACATGCATTTTTGCTCCATTGTTGGACTTGAAATTGTTTTTCATAGCTACGGAAATTTGTTCGGTGTGCTGAATTGTCTTTAACGTTTGCAAAAATGTGCGCTGGGTTTGCAGAGAATTTGAAAGTCATCTTTTTGTTTTACAAACAATAAAAGCTCCATCCGGGCTGCCTCTGTAAAAAAAAAAAAAAACAAAACCTTTTGAGCCTGCTGGTCTGTGTTTACTTATGTTTGTATCCACTGCGCAGATTCATTCAGGTTCTTCGGAGACGGAAGAGGAGAACGAGCCAGATGGCTGCTACGCCTTCAGGAGGAAGGCCGGCTGTCATTACTACGCCGTGAGTGCTCGCTCGGCTGCGCTTCTATTTTTAGCGCGCTGCCATTAGTCAGCAGCGCTCTGGCCAAGAAAGAGTACCTGATGTCATTTGTTGTCGTTTTGTTTTTTGTTTTTTTGCAGCCGAGTCCCGGCCCGAGCGGCGGCTGGCCGTGGGTGAGCCCGCTGGAGGGCGGCCTGGGTCACCCGCGCTTCCGTTACTGTCTGACCTCCCTGAACGCGCCGCGGCGCTGCGTGGGTCCGGCTCGACGCCGCGTGGGCCGAGGGGGCAGGTGAGCGCAGAAGCAATCTTCGAAACGGTCGCGACTTACCGACGTCACGTCACCGTTTGCACTTGAACATATCGTCATATTAAAAGTGCTGCAGTATATCATCGTCGTCATCATGTCGCAATATTAAAAGCATAGAAGAAAAAAAAGGTTGATTTCCATTTGTGCAGTTTTAGCACCCTCTGGTGGCTAGTTTATTTATTTATTTATTTTTTATTTTTTAAGTGCAGTTTAATTTAGACAAAGCATGTTTTGGCCCTTCTATTAGGGCTGTGTAATCAATCGAAATTCAATTACAATTTCAATTATTAGACTCCATAATTACAAAATGAGCATAATTGTAAAAATAAATAACTAAATTATTAATAAAAAATTTTGAGCTGTGTAAATTTTTATTTTATTTTAAAATAACTAATACATTTTGTTTAATCCAAAAGTAACTTGCATAATTATAGTGTTTCTATTTTTTTTATTGGTCTTAATATTTTTAAATGTGTAAACATTTTTTTGTTTTGTGCCAAAAAATCGTATGAAGAAAAGTGATTTCAATTACTACCAAAATAATCGGGATTATTATTTTTCCATAATCGAGCAGCCCATTTGAAATTTTAAAAAACTTTGATTGTAGCAAACAATATGGAGCCATTTTCTTCAAGCGACACTTGATTCATTGAGCCATTTTCAGCAGTAAAAAGTTCATATTTTGTCTCTAATTAATGTGTTAACTTCATTATTTTTCATGTACAATTAATACTTTTAAAAAGTATTTTTTCTACTTGCTGTTCACTAAAGATGATATCACCTGTGCTGAGGAAGTAGCTAACGACCAATCATTGCTCAGTTTGCTGACCAACCCCAGAAAACAGGTGAACCATGATTAGTTGTTAGCTACTTCCTCAGCACAGGTGATGTCATCTTTAGTCAACAGTAAGTAAAAAAATTACTTTTTAAAAGGAGTCATTGTACATGAAAAATAATGAAGTTAACAAGTTTAACGAGTCAAGCTTCCCTTTAAGTTTTTAAATTAGCTTTTGAAGACATGCTGGAAGATCCGTGAACTTTTTGTTAGATTTTTAAAATAAAGATGTCGATTGACTGATTTTTTTTTTTTCTTCACCAATATTATACAAACCATAAACATTGTTGTAGAAATGTGCTTAAAAAAAAAAAAAAAAAAAAAAAAAAGGCTGGGGTTTGTATTTAAAACATTTTTATGCCAATGTTTTCCCTTTTAGTGAAAATGAATATCAGCTCCAAGTATCAGGTATCGGCATCCTTGCCTACTAATAATCGGTATTGGTATTGGCCCTGAAAAAACAACAACATATCTTTCTATCTGTAATCTCTTTTTGAATGTTTGGAGTGTAAATGTGGCATTTGTCTTTGTTCAGGTTCTTGTTGGATCGGGCGCACGCCGACCCGGACACCGTCGGTCAGCCCTCGGACTCGGACCCGCGGTCCTCATCGCCGTCCTCGTCGCTTCCAAGTTGTCGGCTCGGCAACTCCAGTACCTCAGAAAGCAATACCTCGGACCCCGCCGGCTCTTCCCACCCTCTTTCCTCCTCGTCCTCCGTGGCGTTGTCGCGTTTGTCGTCCGGCGCGAGCGTGGACCTCAGCCGCATTCTGGTCAACATCAAGTCGTGCCGCTGGAGGCATTTCCGACCACGGACGCTATCCCAGCACGCTTTGGGCAACGCGGAGGCGGGGCTCTCATCTCTGAAAGGATTTGACAATTTGAGTCGGGTTGTGTCGGGACTAACTCGGAGCCTGTCTGGAGGATCCGCGCCGCAGGAGCGCACCGCTCCGGCTGCTCCTGTCAAACGTGAGTTTGTGTTATATATTTTCTTGATAACGAGTCTTATGACAACCAGGCAGGTGAAAAGTGTGGATACTTGTCACACTTTTTCCAGATCATTGTCGTCACTTGGACCTCATCTCTTTTTTTCCCGATAGGACTATTCTAATTTCCTCAATCCATTCAATTTCGATTCACAAGAGTTCAGTCGGATTTGATTTGAGTATTGAGTTTGCTTATTTTGATGCATGAAAAAAATGTTATTCTTTCATTAGATAATAAAATAGTGTCTTTAGGTACACCTTAAGTATCGCAATAATATCGCTATATTCAACAAGTATATCGCATATTGCATGATTTTCCAATATCCAGTTCTAACACAAAAATTGATATCAGCAAGGATGACATGAAAATATTTCCATAATTCTAATTCAATAATTGTAAATAAAGATTCTGAATCGTCTTAAATTCAATAAGTCAGGTCTTTCATAAATGTAAAAAAAAAATACGTTTGAATTCACGTGAACAATAAATTTCAAGAAAACGGTAAGATACAAAAAACTGGCCTTTAAAATAGTATTTTCTTATGAATTTATGGGGGAAAAGGAGATTAAAATTAATGGTTTGATGAATCGATATCAGGCTCAAAAAGGAAAATCGATTCTATTTATTATTGGTTTGTTTGTTTTTTTGTTTGGTTGTTTTTTTTTAACCCAGCCCAATCCAATAGGCCAGACTGTATTTGAACTAAAAACGCATTTTTATTTTATTTCAATTTGTGAAGAGACTTGTGAAGTTTTGAATTTCAGTTGGGTTATGAGATTTGTATAACTCCAAACGCATGTGGCAGCTACAGCTCTGTGCCGTTTTTATCTTAGCTGGTGAAGTTGAACGTGTGTTTTTGTTTTGTTTGTTTTTCCTGTGCGACTGGCCAGTGCAGCAATATTGCAACAAAAACATGGACAGGATTACAAGAGTATTGTATCGGCAGGCAAGGTCAAAATTGATGAGATGATAAAGGACGTTTTAATATTCCGAGTTGTTTGCGTCTGACAGCTCGACCACCCCTCAATCCCATTCTTTGCTTTTCAGGCGTTCATCATTTATCATTTGTCCAAGATGGATGTTCTTCATTCACGTATTGATTGGTTGGTTGATTGATTGGAGCGAGTGCAGCTCTCCTGTGAATGGAAGCCTTTTAGTTGAGCTTGTCTGAGGTTTTGATCTTGTGGTCGGCACGTATTTATGCTTCATCAATGCTGGTTTTCAACCCGAGGTCACGCACGCACACACGTGCACGGGAGCGCGGGCGCAATGAAGCGAATAGAAATCCGTTTCTGTAGCCATCCTGAATGATCACTGAGAAAGGCGAAGGTAGTGAATGTTGATTTCTCATTAGGGTTCGTTCAAGGTTCGCAAGACGGTCGTCAAATGTTGATTTTTAACATTTTGAAAAGAATATCGGAGAGATCCATATTTATGGAGCTGCAGTCCGAGTGCCCGTGCCTTTGACTTCCCCACTGTCCATTAGTCGAAGGTTGGTCCAGTCAAGGTTTGACTCTACAATTAACATCACATTTTACATTTTTGGTTATCATGTGACCAATTTTGGCCAGTTGAAACCCATGAAAACTACGTTTTTCCATTCCCTGAATGATACAATTTGGGTTTCAATTTGGCCTGCGCAATATTTGAAAAATATGCATTATGAGTGTTGAATATTGCAATAACGATATTTAACTTATTGACTGGCGGCCATTTTGACTGAAGCAACACCCTTCACTCCGTTTTACTGGATTTAGACTGATTTGGCAAGGCCCACAGAATATTGTTCTATTGCTATAAAAACATGGATCCTACCAAAAGAAAGATTAAAGTTTCTTCTTTCATCACGAAAAAAAGTATATTTATATCTGTTTCCGCTTTGCAGCATTTAGCATTGGAATAAGCTAAGTTTTATTATTATTCACAAATCGAATTAGAATTGTGAGAAATTGAGCTTTTTGTCAACATGACCCAGGTTGATCTCCTTTGCTCTGCCTCCACCTGCTGGCCGTTTGTGCAATAACTACCATTTCTTCAACCGTTCTTTGCAATTGAGAGGCTTCATTAACTCATTTGCTCCCAATAACGTGTAAATACGTTTTTTTTTGTTTTTAAGTGTCCCAAAGACGTATTTATATGTTTGTTTGTTTTTTTTTTTTCATGCTAAAGCATACAGAAGGCTTTGATGCAGCCTCTCAACTGCAAAGAACGGTTGCAGAAATGGTAGTTATTACACAAACAGCCAACAGGTGGCAGCAGAGCAAAGGAGATCAACCAGGGCCATCTTGAAAAAAAAGCTGAATTACTTCGAATTTTAAATAGATTTGTGAAAACTGATGAAACCTAGCTCTCTTCTAATGCTAATTGCTGCAAAACGGAAACAGATAGAAACATATATATATTTTTTTTTCCTGATGAAAAAAGAGACTTTAATCTTTCTTTTGATACGTTCCATGCTTTTATAGCAATAGAACACAATATCCTGTGGGCCTTGCATTAGCAGTCAAAATTCAGTAAAACAGCCGGGGGCGAACTGGACTGCTTCTGTGAAAATGGCTGGGAGTGAATGAGTTAAAGACTTCTGTTTGAGCTAGCATAAAGAAAAAGAAAGAAAAACATGAAAAACGTCTTTGGGAGACTTAAAACATTTGAAATGTATTTATACGTTTTTGGGAGCAAATGAATTAAAATGAAGCAAAATAAATGACTCATCTATTATCTAATAAGAGATCAAATAAGCAGGCTCAATGTATTGTATTATAAGAATAATGATTTTTTTTTTTTTTTTTTTTTTTTAAATTTTTTTAATTAATATGTGTATTTAAGTTATTTAGTGTCAGTCAGGGCGGTCGAGTGGTTAGCACGTCCACCTCCCAGTTCTGAGGACTCCGGTTCGAGTCCAGGCTCCGGCCTTCCTGGGTGGAGTTTGCATGTTCTCCCCGTGCCCGCGTGGGTCTTCTCCGGGTACTCCGGTCTCCTCCCACATTCCAAAGACATGCATGGCAGGTTAATTGGGCACTCAGAATTGTCCCTAGGTGTGCTTGTGAGTGTGGATGGTTGTTCGTCTCTGTGTGCCCTGCGATTGGCTGGCAACCAGTCCAGGGTGTCCCCCGCCTACTGCCCAGAGCCAGCTGAGATAGGCGCCAGCACACCCCGCGACCCTTGTGAGGAATAAGCGGTCAAGAAAATGGATGGATGGATGGATGGATAGTGTCAGTCATGCCCCTCGACACTGTTAACCTTTTTGGATAGTGATGCACATTTAATTTTAAGGTTGCATCTGATTGGTCAAAAGTAGATAAAAGCAAACTTTTTTTTTTTTTTTGCACTTGTTTGCGAAATGCATATTGCACGGATGATGACATTTCTTCCATAGATTGTGCAGACTTGGCTTCAATCTAGATTCTAAACACTTGTGTGTTTTCTAGCCAATGAAATTGTTTTATCAGTTTTTGTAAAAGGGAGCGATTGCGTTGGAATTCCGAAAGACGGTTTGAATGGCTGACTGAATGATACAATTTTCATTTGAAATTTGAAGTTCACTGTCCTGGCAGGAGAAACACTGTACACTGTACTATGAGCAGTGAAAACATATAAAAGAAATTTCCCACCCTCCACATTGTGCAAACAAAATCAAATGTGAGTGCAAAATAGCTGAAAAGGTCGTAAAGTCAAAAAAAAAAAAAAAAAAAGTGTTGAACTGTCTGCCCAAGATAGTTATCCACTCTTGCTTGGCCACGTTTTTATTCCGCCATAAACTTTTGACCGGCGTCCTCTTTGTTTTTTTTTTTTGTTTTTTTTTTTTTTTTTCCCCCCGCTTCAGCGTTGACGGTGGAGCAGTACCAGCAGCATCAAGAGCAGCTGGTCGTCATGCAGAAGCAGCAGCTGGAGCAGAGCCAACATCAGCACCACCACCAACAACAACAACAACACAAGAAGGAGCAACCGCAACAACCGCAGCAACAGCAGCAGCGACCGAAGGAGCAAAAGGAGCAGCAGCGGCAACAAATCCAACATGCCAACAACTGCCTGGGCGGGACCGGCCCGCTCATCAGTCAGGTGGTGGCACGTTACCTGAAAACGTCGACACGCTCGTCACGCCCCTTTTCTAACGTGCTCGTCATCGTCATTGTTATTGTGCGTTCAGGTTCTGGTGTCCAAAACGTTGGACCAGGCCAGCGCCCAGTTTGCCGCCTCGGCCCTCGTCAGCGCCGACCAGCTGCTGGCTTTCAAGTCCAAAGAGGAGCTGGTGCTGGCCAGCGGCGTCAACGGCGTCCTGGGACCAGGTTTGTTGTCGTCGTCTTGTTTACGACTGTGACATTCATCAGCATTCTGCTACAATTTCAAATATAGCACACGCCACAATTACAAAATCAGCATCATCGTCAAAAAGAGAAAAAAAAGATTAAAGTAACACTTGACTCATTGAACAATTTCCGGCAGTGAAAAGTGAATATTTTGTGCAGAATGAACGAACGTATGTATTATTCTTCATGTACAATTAATAATACTGATTATTAGTAGTTATGGAACCTGATAAACCGATATTGGAAGTAAATATTTGTTTGTAGTACAAGGGAAAATGGTCGCGGCAAAATGTAGAATACAAACGCCAACAATTTGTTTCAGTGCCTTGAAATGCATCATTAAATTAACTATAAATGAAAATTTCATTAATAAATTCATAAATAATTATAGTTAAATAAATAAATAATAATTATAGTATAAGTATAATAATAAATAAAATAATTAAATTAAAATGAATTAGGTCAGTGACATTTTAAATTCTGAATATAATAATAATAATAATAATAATAATTAAATTAGAAGGAATTAGGTCAGTGACATTTTAAATATCAATATAATAATAATTTAAATAATAATAATTAAATTAAAATGAATTAGGTCAGTGACAAATTAAATATCAATAAAATGAATAAATATAAATATAATAATAATTAATAAAATTAAAATGAATTAGCTCAGTGACATATTAAATATAAATAAAATAAATATAAATATAATAATAATAAATAAAATAATTAAATTAAAATGAATTAGGTCAGTGACATTAAATATCAATAAAATAAATATAATAAATAAAATTACATTAAAATAAATTATGTCAGTGACATTAAACATCAATAAAATAAATATAAATATAATAATAATAATAAATAAAATAAATTAAAATGAATTAGGTCAGTCACATATTAAATATCAATAAAGTAAATATAATAATAATAATAATAAGAAGAAGAAGAAATAAAAACAATTAAAATTAATTATGTCAGTCACATATTAAATATCAATAAAATAAATATAATAATAATAATAATACATCCATTTTCTTGACCGCTTGACCACCCTGGACTGGTTGCCAGCCTATCGCAGACTAATAATAATAATCAATAAAATAATGAAATGGAAATGAATGACGTCAGTGACATATAAAATCGTGTTTGAATCAAGCTTGTTGATTCCTTGCCGATGTGTTTTCTGTGGTCAGGCGTGTTGAAAGGTTTGCACGTGTCCAGCCCGGCCACGGCGCTTCACCACGGCCACCCGTCGCCCGCCACGGCCGCGGCGCCCGCTTTCCTGCAGGCCTCGCCCCACCCGGCCAACGCCGCCGTCTCCCTGGCCCCGGCAGGCAAGCACGCCGCCGCAATGGGCCTGCTGGGATGTGGCGGGGCCACCCCCGCCACCACTCAGGTCCTCATCGGGAACAACATCTGTCTGAGCGTGCCGTCGGGCCGCCACCTGCCCCGCGCCCTGGCCGGCGTGCCGCCCGCCGCCTTCAAACTGTCCGCCGCGAGCAACCTGCAGAAGGCCAAAGTCTCGGCCACGCCCCCTGCCATGGACATCAACTCCAGGTAAGGACGCTGCTTTACTTTTTGGAGACTAAAATTGGAAGCAAATAAAAGGTTTTTCAGACTATGTCGCCCAAAAAATATCAATATCGTGATATTGGCCCGTGTAATATGATATCGCAAAGACATGCAATTAGTTTCATATGGAATTTGATGCTTTTATCTGAATTTGACCGGTCAGCCGCTAACTAAAATGTGTGCCGCCATCCAGTCGTTATCAATATGTAATCACAATTAACTAAGAATATATTGTTTACTTATTTTGCTGCACAAAAAAAAAAATTAATTCTTGCATCAGATCATAAAATGTCATTTACTTACATGTTAAATATCACAATAATGTCCATATCGCAACATTTTCCAATATTGTGCAGCCCTATGATGAACCTGTACTCTCTCACCTTGGAAAAATCATTATTTTAATTTTGGAGACATGTGGGGAAAATAAGTAATGGATGCATCTTGAATAGCTGCTCTATGAATCATGAAGGAATCAAACTGAAACTTGAAAGTGAGAATTCTCACTTTATTTTCAGAATTCTCACTTATAAAGAACTGAAACTTGAAAGTGAGAATTCTCACTTTATTTTCAGAATTCTCACTTATAAAGTCAGAATTCTGACTTTATTCTCAGAATTCTCGGGAAAGGTCAGGGTTCAAAATCAAACCTGATTGACTTTAGTCTGTTTTTTAGTTGAAATTTGACTTTAATCTCAGAATTCTGAGACTTGACTCTTTTACTGCCACAAAAAACCTTTAATATGACAACGGCTTGGATCATTTACATCATCCTTGAAAACGTTCTATTTCCTCAGATTTTGTCATGTTTCATTGTAATTCCATACACCGGCAGCCCATTGAAAATCAAATGCTGCCATCTGCTGGCCATAGTTTTTGTTTTTGATTCCAGAACCCATTGACCAGGCAGCAGTGCACTTAGACATTGCACTGCCCATTGATTAAAAAAAATAAATAAATAAATAAATAAAAAGTAATTGATATCATTTAACGTTGATGGTGGCATACATCGTGATTTTACTAATCGTTATTAAACGTTTTTGGCGATCAAAGAGTTAATGTCAGAATAAAAAAGTCAGGATTCTGACTTCAATCTCAGAAAATTCTGACTTTATTAGTGCTACTATTTTTCTCACTTTAAAGTGAGAATTCTGAGAATAAAGTCACAATCCTGCCAGACTTTTTTTTCTTTCTTTTTTTCTTTTTTTTTTTTTTTTTTTTACTCTCTTCACTGGCCCTAATCCTCTTCAAAATTATTCATTTATTCAGAATAATGTTTTGTCTTTTTGGTCACGGTTTGGATGTGTTTTTGCCTGTTGTCGGCAGGGAGAAGCGCGAGGAGGACAAATCGTCGCTGAGCAGCATCGTGGACAACACGGTGGCCATGGAAGTGACGTAATGGCGCCGTTTTTGCTTTTTCAGGTGCTGTGCGTCGTAGCGTCGTGTCGGTCGATGGGAAAGGATGACGAGCTCGTCCGTTTCAAAAGCTGTTTTTTTTTTGTTTTGTTTTTTTGACTTGTTTTTTTTTGTTAGCGTTGCGAGACGTGCGTGGTGTGTACATTGTGCATACGTGTACAGTAAGGACGTGTTTGTACATAGCACTTGAATACACGACAAACTGTCGGAGCGTTTGTGATGTTTTGCACTTGGGAGCGAAAAAGAGGATGACAAAAAAAAAAAGTGTGCGTGAGTTGTATAGAGACGTTTTATCATGCGCATGGTGCGAAATGCTGCTTTTGATCTATTTATTGTGCCGTGTTTACACTTTTTTTTTTTTCATATTTGTATTCTTCTGATTTGTACACTGTACTTCAGTTTGCTTCCTGTGCTCTTGTACATGTTTGCCGGCCGAACGTCTTTCTTTACGTGGTCAACGTCAGAAGGAAAAAAAAAAAAAATGGCGGCGCGTATTCAAACAGGGATGAAGTCTCTTCCCAGAAGCCTTTGCTGCTTCATTTTAAAGCACTATTTTTGTGAAGTTTTTTATGTTTTCTGTCGATGGCTTTTTTTTTTTTTTTTTTTTTTTTTTAAATGACGATGCTGCTTTTAGTATTTTGGGTCGGAAGGGGATGGAACATCCTTCATTGTTTCATGCAACAAGCCCCACACTTTTGATTATTTTTATTTTATTTTATTTTTTAAATCCCACCGACTTTTTTTGTATTCAGATTTATTTTTGTATTTTGTGTTCTTGTGGTAAACTCGATTGTAAGCTTTTTAAACGTCATATCACGGTTTGTTTCGTCGAACGCATCGACGACGAAAAGGGAGAAGCGAGTCGACGCGTTTTCATCATTCTAGTCGTTGAGGAGGGAAGCAAAATAAGGGGAACGGAATAATATCCCATTTTGTTTTTATTTTTTTTGCTTTCTTTGAGAAACAAACACACACAACAACAACAACAACAAAACGTATCTCTCCAGATGGCTTTGCGGCCAACAAAACCACAAGTATTTTTCGGGTGCCTTCCTTTTGGGGAATTTTTTACGTCCTCTCTTCTGTGAAGAGTCCAGCACAAAGGCAGCATTATTTGAGTAGTGCTCGTGCGCTTTGTGGGGGGTGGGTGGGTGGGGGGAGAGAAATCTCCAACGCTGGCTTGGCTGGCGAGATGTGTCCTTGAGGTTTACTTGTTCCACCTGGAGGCTGAAGAAAAGATGTTAAAAAAAAAAAAAAAAGTGACGAACACTCACTAAAATAAGACAATAAAGCCCAGGGCATTAAATGTGACCTACCAAAGACTTGACTCTCTTTTTGTGTGTGTGTGTGTGTGTGTGTGTGTGTGTGTGTGTGTGTGTGTGTGTGTGTGTGTGTGTGTGTGTGTGTGTGTGTGTGTGTGTGTGTGCGCGTGTGTGTGTGTGGAACTTTTCATAATTGTCTCAAATGAGCCCTTGAGTGTTTTATTTTTTATTTTATTTTTTGACAGCGTGACGCCGCCGCGCAGTGACCTCTAAAGATTGGCAGGGTTTTGGTTGCTAGGCAACCAGAGGGGCTCGACAGGGGCTCCACTGTTTCCTCATCGCCGCACCTGCTTGCCTCGTCACACCACTAATTATTGAAGATCGTACAAGTGTGATGACAAAGAAGGTCTTTCACCGACCAGGATCAACCAGTAAATATGTTTTTGGGACCTTGGCAATATTTAATATAGAATGTTTTTATGTTTTGGGGACCAAATGAGTTTTAAAAAAAAAAAAAAAAAAAAGTACTAAACATGGTTGTTACAAAAAACAAACAAAAAAGCCTTACTATAAATTGTTTAAAAAAAAAAAAAAAAGAATGCCTTACTTTACATGGTTTAAAAAAAATAAAAAGCAATACTATATACATGTTTGTTTGTTTGTTTTTATAATAAAAAAAAAGAAATGCCGTACTATATACATGGTCATTAAAAAATAGATGAGCCTTATTATGCATGGTAATTTTTTATTTAAAAAAAAAAAGAAAAAAAAACGCATTTCTATACATGGTCATTAAAAAAAAAAAGCCTTTACATGATTTAGAAAAAAATGCCTTATACATGATCATTTTTCATAATTAAAAAAAAACAAAAAAACGCCTTACTATATACATGGTCATTAAAAAAAAGCCTTACTAATACATGGTCATATTTTATTAAAGAAAAAAAACGCCTTATTGTACATGGTCGTTTTATATAACAAAAAACAAAACAAAAAAAAACGCCTATACATGCATGGTTTAAAAATACGCCTTACCGTATACATCATTTTTTATAATTAAAAAATAAAAACGCCTTACTATATAGATGGCCATTTAAAAAAAAAAAAAAAAAAAAAGTGCCTTACTTTACATGGTTGTTTTAAAAAAAAAAAAAAAAAAAAAAAAAAGCCTTACTATATATACATGGTCGTTATATAAAAAAAAAAATGCCTTATATCATTTAAAAAAAAAAAAAAGCCTTACTATATATACATGGTCATTTTATTTAAAAAAAAAAAAAACTGCCTTAATATATCATTAAATTAAAAACAAAAAAAACCAAACAAACTCCATACTTTACATGGTTTAAAAAAAAAAAAAGCATTACTTTACATGGTTGTATAAAAAAAAAAAAAAAAAAAAGCCTTACTATACTTGGTCGTTTAAAAAAAATAATGCACCTTTTCATGGTTGTTTAAAAAAAAAAAAAACGCCTTACTATACATGGTCTTTTATTCAAAAAAATAAACACCTTATTGTACATGGCCGTTTAAGAAGAAACGGCATAATTTATATGGTTTAAAAAAAAAAAAAAACGGCTCACTATACATGGTCGTTTGGGTAAAAAAGAACGCCTTATATATGTCCCACCAGGGCCGGCCCAGGCTACAGGCGAGCTTGGCGGTCGCCTAGGGCGCCATCTTGTGGAGGGGGCGCCAAATTGCAGAAAGGAAAAAAAAATATTTTTTTTAAACACAAACACAAAAAGCCCTCCCCCCCCTCTCGTGTTTTCTAGCATAAAATGTTATATAGCAAATATATTTTATTGAGTTCCTTTTTTTTTTTATTACTTCTATTTCAAATAAATGACTGTGAGTTCACGAGCTGCTGTCCTGGCGCCCTGAACCTGACCCGCTGCTGCCGCTTACAATGAATGAAAGGTAGGGGGAGGGGTCGTATATCATCTCAGAGTGTAGTGGCAGCACTTTAGAAAGATAGATAGATAGATGGTTGGCACACTTGTGTTGTTTATACATTGACATCGACAACAATGAAAAGGTCCAAGCCTTCAAGTGCTGCATTAAGAAAGCGGCGAAAGGAGGAGGAGGACAAACGGGCCCAGGGTAGAGATATGTATGCCAGTCAATCATCATTGTTTATCAAATAAACACGAAAATAGCGTTAGCTTCTTAGCTTGCTTGTAACTTGTTTACTGCACCATTACATCCATGCTAGTAGCTACTTTGCACACAAGAGTGGGGCAACGCTTGCTGAGTTTAAACTAAAACAGCCAGTAAGTCCAGATACCTGCAAATGGATTTGCACAAGTCATTGTTTCACATAACCACATTAATTTATTAATTTATTGAAAATAAGAATTATGTGCTGGTTTAATGTAAACATCGATATAGTAAATGCATTTTTTTTTTTAACTAGATGCGCTGAGAAAATATTTGCAGCCACAACAAGCACCTGCAGAAGCTGTGGTAAACAATCCTTCAGTGTCCTCTTCACCAAAGGCTACTGAATGTAAGTGCATGGATGGTGCATTTAATACAAACAGCCATAATTTCTGACATTGTATTCTATCATAATGCAAATGGATTTGTTTTCCCTGCTTTAACACCAAAATAATTTGAAGTGATGTATTTTGTTTAATGTACAGCTGAAGCAACAGACAGTCAAGCACCAATCAGCAGTACTTTGAGTGACACAAAGCTCGATCTTCTAGATCCAGGTGACTATTTCAGTTATATCAGCTATTGCTGCATCATGTACAGTGCTCAGCATATATGAGTATACCACCTTTGAAAAATGTAAAGATTTTGTTCAATATCTCCCCGCGACCCTTGTGAGGAATAAGCGGTCAAGAAAATGGATGGATGTTCAATATCTCAATAAACATAAGAACAATTTCCAAAATATTGACAAAATGTTTTCTGTAGAATACGCACTTGACTCACAACATGAAAGTAAGGTTGTAATAGGATGCATAGATTACAAAATCTTCAATTTAATCAAATTAACTAATGCAAAAAAAAAAAAAAAAAAAAGCAACCCACAACAAAAACGACTACATCTAGTATTTTCTATGAGCTCCATGACTGTTATGGGTAGCAACATGTCTGCTAGGCCTGGAATTAACAAGCCTTTTTCTCGGGGTCTACTTATTTGTGCAATATGTACTCTAATAAATAAAAAAAAATAATAAAAAAAAACTCTTAGCAGAGATGCAGTCATTTCTTACCTGGCCAAAATCCAATATGTCAAGCATGGAACTTTTAGTTTTTCTAGAGGAGAAAAAACTTAGAGAAATCTATCCCAACATGTGGGTAGCACTCAGAGTGGCCGCTACCATACCAGTGACTGTAGCATCAGCTGAGAGATGCTTTTCCAAGCTTAAACTAATAAAAAACTATTTAAGGACGTCTAACTAGAGTGGCACTTATCAGCATCAATCAAGAAGTATCCAGGCAGCTATCCTTTGACGCACCAATTGATGCCTTTGCTGCAAGGAGGTCCCGGCGTGCACTATTTTAAGTATTTGCCGTTATGTTCCTAAGTTATTTAGTGAAGTTTTTTTGCACACTATTCACATTATCTGTGAATCACCTTATTGCCAAAGTTTTACGATATATCAAAGTTTGTATATTGATACATTTACTATTTTTTGTATCTTACACAATTATTAATGTACATAGTGAAAATATTTTGAGGTTTTAAATACTGTCATTTTTCAAAAATTGCAATAAAAAGTTGCATTGCATTGTACTTCTGTTATTTTTCTTATTTTTATTTGTTTGTGGAATTTGGTGTTTATTGCGTGGTGTGCTATTAAATATTATATATCTCTAATTTTTTTGTGTGTTTTTTTTTTGTATGGGATTTTGGGGGGGGGGGCTACCATGTACATTTTCGCCTAGGGTACCAAATCATGTGTCCCACCTCCAATTTCACTCAATGATACACATCAGATACTGTTCCGTTATGCTCCTGAAGGGTTTTCGTTCAAAATGTGAAATGGACAAAATTGTACTCAATGTGTGTAAAAAAACAAACAAACTGAAATGTAAAAAGGTGTGAAGGAAAAACATCCCTCACCATCCTGATGGGCGGTAAAACAGCGAGATTTGTTTTCGACTTAGCAATTGCCCCCATCGGAAAATCGATGCGAGGATTTCTTTCCTTCTTTTTACGCCGCCAAGGCGATTTACGACCAATCGATCATCTTTTCCACCTCTCGACCTCGGCTCCTTGCGTCCAACAAAGGTAATTGACTGCTTTCTACTTTTAATTGCTATCCGCAAAGTACACAACAGGCATAAAATGTCATTCAAAAATAGCGCATTGAAAGAATTGCTAGGTTTGCGTATTGCCGCATAGAGTAGTGACAATTTCCCAAGCTATTGCTAGCATTATTATATGCATACAGTGTTGACTGAAATGAATGGAAATACAGCTCTGCTTACCTTTTGGTTTGGAGATGATCTTTATTTTTCCTCACGTTTCCACAAACAATCCCTTTGAGAAAGAAAGTAAATGACAAACGTTTACCTCATCACATTCATTCAAAAGGAATAACAGAAAACGCGTCTTCTGGACAAAGTCCTTGAGCAAAAAAAAGTATCTTTCCCCTTTCAATAATGTTTTAAATCTAAATTAGATTATCTGCATATTATGACTTATTTAACATTCTGACATAAAATGACTTTTTTGTTCTTTCTCAACCAAATCAAAACTGTGAAATTACTCAAATAAATGAGCTGCCTTTCATTCATACCCTGTTCATTTACACAACTATTTACTCAATTTTCACAATTAGTCACGGATAAATGGGGTCAAAGAGCAAAATATGAGGAACACTTCTCATTACCATCGAGTCCAAATTCTTCCATTGAAAATGTAATTGGCCATCTTGACCGCGAGATGGCGCAACTACACCGTCATTGTGCTTTCAAGGGCCACCGCCGGAATCTCTTGCAGGTGACCTGAACAAAACAAAACCCATCCATCCATCCATCCATCCATCCATCCATCCATCCATCCATCCATCCATTTTCTTGACCGCTTATTCCTCACAAGGCAAACTTCATAATCTTAATATGAGGCCAGTTTATGACCAACACTATTTTAAAGGCTAATCTTTTCCTGCGATGTGAATATGAATTCAATTCCTCAGTTACAAATACATTTAGACTGCTTAAAAAGTGTTTTGTTGGATTTGTGAAAAAAAAAAAAAACCATTTTGACATGGTACTAAAATATTTCTGCCATGTGATTCATTTGAATTGCAATTTGCCCATTTGCTACAAATGTGCAGCGCCACCGCGTGGACTTGTTGTGTACGTACACACGCAGACAGCAGCCAATCTCAAAGAATGTCGAAAATGATTCACTGGCTGGAAAGTGTTGGTGGAACGAGCAACGAGCTGTTAAATTTTTTTATGTTAGACCATTTGTCGTCATTAGCGGGGGCATTATAACACTTAAGCGACATATGTTTTTCCTGCGCCGCGTAAAGGTTTGTGGTCACTCGTGATGACTGCTTTTTTTTGTTTGTTTGTTTTTTATTCCCAGGCCTGCGTGAGCTTCTTTCTGCTTTGTGTCTCCACGTGTGTTCTCGGAGCAGCAAAACAAGCCCAGTTTGAAATGATGGCCTGTCCCAGGTCAAGCGTAAATTACTGTACTCTACTAACCCTAAATTACCAAAATGAACACATTACTCTGATTTAAATGTAGTTGTACCATGATACACAAAGCAACAAAGTTTGATTACGTTTTTATATTAGAAATAAATAAATAAATAAATAAAGAAAGAAAGAAAGAAAGAAATAGAATAAATAAATAAATAAATAAATAAATAAATAAAGAAAGAAAGAAAGAAAGAAAGAAAGAAAGAGAAAAAAGAAAGAATGAGCAAAGACAATAACACACGATAATAGGAGGTTGGGTTGTCGTGATTGTCATACAGAAATGTGCCACTAGGGGGTATGATGTTCGTTTCAGCAATGGTAGGTGAGGAGTAGAAGAAGAAAAGCAGGAAGTGGAGGAAATGTTTGTCTCAGGTGGAAAATCAGGTGCCGTTTTTTGTTCTCTATTCCTTACAAAAACGCCAAATAAAGTCCAGTAATAGAAAAAAAACAATTCTAATTTATGTTCTGAAGATTTAAAAAGTACAATATACTAGTTATATATGATATTTTGGTTTAAGTTTTACAATTATGGCTGGAGCGTGACATGACATGATGACAATGCAGCATGAAGTTAAATTAAGTTTCCTGATTTTTAATTTTTATTTTTACTTTTGGATTGTCCTTGACCAGATTGTGTCATTTCTCAACTCTACTCAACTTTATTTATAAAGCACTTAAAAAAACAACAACAACAACAGCAGCAGCTGAACATAAAGTGTTGTACAGTGAATATAAAACAATAGATTGATAGCTGAGAGACGTAAGTTGGTGCTAGGCCATTTAAAGATTTAAAACCAAAATGAAGAATCTTAAAATGGACTCCAAGAGGCACGTAATAGGGCCAAATATTATTACCTCTGTTTTGTCTTTATCCAAGTTTAAAAAAATGTAATGCCAACCAAGTTTTTGATTGATTACTTTTGGGATGTCCTTCACCAGATTGCGTCATTTCTTCCTTTAGTTGATTAAAGCTGTGACAATTCTCTCTCTCTTTTTTATTTTTATTTCATGCTTTCCTGCTCCTTCCTTCCTGACCAAATGATAAGCACATGATGGGAAGAAGGAAAGTGGAAAAGTTTTGGTGGATTTACCCGAGCGGGAGTGTTGAGGTAAATGTCCGTCCGTTTGTCCGTCTGTCTGTTCGTTTCATGACGAAAGAAAAAAAACAAAACTGCAAAGGTTTAGTGGAAATTTATTTTATGTAACACTTGGCTGAAGCACAATGTCCTCAATGAATTGGAAATTATGTTATAACTACCTAGGCAAAGTAAATGATAGGAAAACAACATCAGATCAGAGCAGCTCGGTGCCCTAGTGGTTAGCACATCTGCTCCACAGTTGTGAGGCCGGAGGTTCGTGTTGCCCCGCTGCAAATTGTCTTGACGATGACGAACAATTCCCATCTCAGCTGAGGACTTGATTAAGATTTTTTTTTTTAAGTGTTTGGGTTTAGATGTGAAAGAGCAAAATCGTGAATGCGACATTGCGTCAGTTTGCGCTCGTGTGAATTTTTAGTCAAAAGCGAGAAAAAAAAACAAAAAACCTTGACATTCCTGCCGAGCCTGCTTGATGTCTCCAACGTTACGACGTCCTCGGGAGAGAGAAACATTTTCAAGGCACATTTTCAAAGCAGGGGGAAAAAAAAAAAAAAAGGTCATTTAAGATGGCGGCGTTGCACAAGGTTGTGTGTACAAAAAAACAAAACAAAACAAAAAAGGAAATCTGACATTTTCTTCAACCTTGAGGTTAATAACAAACCACAAAAAGTATCCACTGACAATTAGAGAATGGATTCAATCTGTGAAATAAGGTATTATGTTGAATGTTTATCAGCATTTCGTGAAGATTTTATTTATTTTTTTGGTGCATTTCATTTGGTGTCAATTAAACATGTTTTTACTCTTTGTGGGTGTGGCCAGTCTGAAACTCCCACCAATGGCAGCGATCGACTGTAGAGGAAATAGGAAAAGTTTTTAGTTTTATTTTTCTTCTTCTTCTTCTTCTTCTTCTTCTCCTTCTTCTTTTTCTTCTTCTTGTCCTTTTTTGACCCCATAATGTTTCTGTAAGCCTGTCAGCTTCACTTGTTGATAAATAAAAGTTTTTAAAAAATCATCTTTTTCTTCTCGTTCTTCTCCTCCTACTACATCTTATAGTTATTATTATTTTTATTAAAATTATTATTATAATGAAGGAACTAACCACAGGCTTGCGTGTAAAGTTTTTTTTTTTTTTGAAAGTCAAGTTGTGGATTCGTATCAGTTAAAGAGACAAATTGCCAACTGTGACCTTTGCGGAGGCTGAAATGCGTAACTTTTTTTTATTTTTATTTTTTTAACAAAATTCAAAGTGGGCTTAAAGTTGAGGTCACACGAGCGACGAAATCGATGTTGACAATCACCAGTAGTAGTGTAACCATTTTCCAATTAGTGACAAATGAGCTCAACAGCGAGTGGAGGCGACTCCTCGTAGATGCGCACCGCTTCATTTTTTCCGTCTGACTTTTCCGCTTGCATCTGCAGCCGAGCCAAGCACGGCATGAATGAACAAAGTCTGGCTGCCTCCCTTACGCACACGCACACGTGTACGCACCTCCCTGTCGACTACTTGCTGGCCTTTAAAATAAAATATTGTCGTTTAATTCAAGTCATTTTCAGATATCAAGCTCATTTTTCTTTTCTTTTTTTTTTCTTTTTTTTTACATATTCTACTTTGATTTTCAAGTTTAGCACTCGAGTGAATGTGGAGGCGGAATGTTGGACTTTCTCGGGAGCTTTTTCTTTTTTTTTTTCTTTTCTTTTAAAAGATCAACTTTCACTCTTAAAAGCAGACGTGACCTTTCAGCTCAAGTCGCTGCCAATCACTCTTAGCACAGATAGACAACCCTCCTCCCCAATATAACCCTTCTTTTTCCTCTGACAAAACCCCTCCCACCTTTTTCTGTCGGTGCTTTTGTCAACTAAACATTTGGATTTTAAGCTTCAAAGCACACACAAACACTTAGATGACCACCACCCACCCCACCTTACCCATAAGCTTACAGGAATAAAAAAAAAAAAAAAAAAAAAAAAGAAAATCTGCCCAAAAATTAAATAATTGAATAATAATAAAATATAAAATAAAATAATAATAAATTAAATCAGCCCCAAATTAATTTATGAAATTATAAATAAATTAAATAATTTCATTACAAATTACAATAAAATAATAATAATAATAATAATAATAATAATAATAATAATAATAATAAAAATATAAAATAAAATTAAAATAAATTAAATCAGCCCCAAATGAATAATTAACTTATAAATACATTACATTATTTAATGATAAATTATAATAAAATAATAATAAAATATAAAATAAAATAATAATAAATTAAATGAGTCCCAAATTAACTAATTAAATTATATAAAACATTTTTTAATAAGTTATGATAAAATAAATAAGAATAAACTAAAAATATAAAATAAAATAATAATTAAAAAAAACTCCTGTTGGTATGATTTTGTCATGAATATTCGTATGTGTTACTCATTGACAAATGAGAGAATGTCAACAAAAAGAGCACATTTACAATGATTACAAACAAAGGGATATTAATAACAATAATAATAATAACCATAATTATAATAATAGTAATAGCTACAACAATCATAATACAGTGTTATTTCAAGTTACCAGTGACCCAACTTGGACGTGTTCCACAATATGAGCTGACGCTCGGCTGACTTTTCTGTCTTGAGTCGAGAGCAAAAAAAAAAAGCAGCAGAAACTGAACAATTTGTTGCTTGCAAGCGGTTCGTTGGCACCCCAAAGTTGAAGTTTAAGCATTAAAAACAAACACAAACAAAAACCGAGACAGAACACACAATCCCTAGCATCATGCTAGCATATGTTATAAAAAGCCATAGACAGGCTAATGGCCTTAGCGTTGATCTTGTATTGAATATTTGAATTCATAGATACACCGACAGAGAAATCATACAACAATATTTGCATGCATGTATTCTTTATCTTTTTCAAAAAAGCTACACAAATCTTCTGAATGTTTGCGTTACGCTACGTTGTTACGGAATAAATAAAACTTGTAAGGCAAGACGCCAATTTGAACTGATCAAGAACCGTCAGAGGACGTTGCCATCATTTTATCACAACAAAATTTGAGTTTTCAAATCAAAGACTTTAAGATGACAATTTAATTATTGTTAGAAAATAAAACTTTCATTTATTTTTAATAAAAAAAAAATAAGGGAATTTATTATCTTAATATTCCCCAAAACAATTCTTTGAAAACAGGCAACAATTTCAGTTCCCACATGACAAAAATTTTGACGCATGAGACTGCGAATGTCGAGCGCGATGTGAAAAGCGCGCACGGCGGAGGCCGCGAGCGTCTTATCGGCAAAGCGGCCTCCGAAGCGGCGTCCCTCGCATGCCAGCGCGCCGCCTATCAGTCCCACGTCGTCAGGAACGCCGTCGTTATCTCCCACCGTGCGTGTTTTTGCTCAAGGGGGGGAAAAAAAATGCCAAGTTCCCCCCCCACCTCCAAAAACCTCTTGAGGGCCGGACAAGATGGCGGATGAAAAGGATGATGACATCACTCAGAAGT
The DNA here is from genome assembly GCF_051991245.1 of Festucalex cinctus. Lineage (NCBI taxonomy): Eukaryota > Metazoa > Chordata > Actinopteri > Syngnathiformes > Syngnathidae > Festucalex > Festucalex cinctus. The sequence goes on along the minus strand of NC_135430.1, from coordinate 5,414,635 downwards.
TTGTGTGTGGGGAGTCTGGGGACATTCCAATTGGATGTTAGCGTTAGCATTGTGGAAAATGAATCATGCGGATGAAGAAATGCAATATATGCACATGTGAATGTCAACAGTAGCAACAATAGTTGGCTATGCTAGCAAGTAAGGGGTGGGTATTGCCTAACACCTCACAATTTGATCCGTATCACGATTCATAGATCACGATTCGATTCAATACCATTTTTTTTCTTTTTTTTTTTCCACTGAAATTTAGAAAATACTAATCAGTAAACTTGTACACTGTAAAGCTTATAACTGTCAGCCACTGTGCTTAACAAACAGGTTGCTCTTTCATGTTTGAACAGCATTGAAATAAAAATATTAAGAATTCATGTACCATAAATATAACATTATTCCATGCTTAAATTCTGAACCCTAACTCGAAGTAAGTCGTTTTGTTGAATATTTCCACCAAATTGATATTTATGAATCGTTTCGGCCACATAATGAATCGATATAAGAATTGTGCACTGTTAACATTGTTAATATTAATATAAACTGTTAATATTAAAAAATATATGTCGCCAAATTGATTTTTTTTTAACACTGGAAAACTGTGGGTACCTCACGATACGTTCTGATATGTGATACAAGGCTCACGATAACGATTATCTCACAATATGACGATACCGTCATTATCGATATATTGGTCAGGTAATATATAAATCCGTGATAATCTACAATAAAACTACTCGACATATAATGTTTTTTCCAATGAGATAATCGTTTCTTTTTGTACCATCACTGAAACACAATATTAAAACTGCTGTCTTCTTCTCACTGAGTACTTTAGTGTGTATTTTTTTTTTTTTAAACAAATACAAATGTCTTCTTAAAACAGGTTTCTGTCAACAAATTTGCGTCTTTCTTCAACGCTACTGTCATGCAACATGTCAGTCAGTGAAGTTGAAATATAAAATATGTTATAAAATGTTAAAATTGAAGATATAATGCACATTTTCATAGAAACGTATGCAAAACTGAGTCAGATAAATGTCTTCCACAAGTCAAAGTGCGCTGACGAGTCTTCTTCGCCTGAAGACTTGCATCCATTTCCCCGCCACTCTTATCAGGCGCTCCCCCTAGTGGCCCGCCAAGTAATTGCTCAATAAGACATCAACAATGGAGCTGTTGTAGTGGCTGTATGTTCATTAAACATATTACGATACTTGCGTAGGCGTATCGATAATCTATCAGGAGACAAAGTATCACAATTTATCACGATATCGATATATCGTCACACACTCCTACTAGCTAGGCTGTAATGTATGTTAATATATCAATTCCTAAAAAAAAAAGTGTGGTTGTTGATGTTTAGAGATGATGTTTGGAGATGATGATTGTTTGCCCCCCTCCCAGGTTTGACAAGACCCTTTCACACCTCTTGGGGGGGGTCTCATTAGGTTTCTCGCCGCTCAGGTCTTCTGCATAAGTCAACAAGAAAGCGGGATAGCATTTCCAATCCCACCAGGAATGTTTCAGACAATCCTTAAAAGGGGGACGCTTCATGCACCCACTACTACAAAACCATTTAAATATGTGTGATTTGCTTAAAATCATTTTTTTTATTTATAAAAGGGTGGGAGTTAAAAAGAGACAGTACGGTACCAATTTTTTTTTTTAATACATGAAACGGATATAACAGTGAGCCTCATGTTGAAAAATGTCATGAAACTAGTTTTTCATGATTTAGAAGGTCTTAAGTGATAAGATTAATAGCAATATAACACGTCTTGTTTATAACATTGTAATTACTACCTTATAAACGTTTGCATTATTTATTTATTTATTTTTAATGCCCTTAAGTGCCGGAGCCTATCCCAGCATATACACAACACAAGGATTAGTCATTGTGAAATGAGAAATCATATGCTGAATTATTGTCCAAGTTACTGTAAACACGTTCATATAAAGTACTATGAGTACCGTATTTGTCTTCTGGTCTCACTATTTGGCTAGTGCACAGTTTCCAAATTTCTCACTGTTTTGTTAAAAGTCTAACTCCGTTACAGTTAAATTGGAGTCATAATTGTCAAGTTTCAGTCATGTCATTGCTAAATAATGAACAACTACTTTTTAGGAGTAAAACACGAGAACTCGATGAGAGCTCACTATTCGGCAACAGGCAGATTGTCTTCACCGTTCTTATCTAATGACTTAAAGAGTCGATTTTTGTCCACAAAGTCATGAATAAGCAATTCAATATTGACAAATTTGATGTTATTGTTATTATGAAGTACTTTTTGGACGTTTCAATCAACGCGTTTATGTCACCATCCGTCTTTACTCCCGTTTGTTGCTTGTACATTTTTTATTTTTTATTTTTTGCAGTCTTCTTGTCATTTGGTTGCAAAATTAAAAAACAAACCAAAAAACAACGATGTTGGCTGAGCGGAATGACGTCGACGAAGAAGCCTTGAATGTATATTTGAAGTCGTTTGAGGGATAATGAAAGAGAAAATGGACGTTTTGATGGTCAAGGCCACACGGGAAGACGCTTTACATCAAAGTGAAAGTGAGGAAGAGGAGGCGGCGGACTTGACTGCTGCGTGCGCACGCGTATGTTTGTGTGTGCGTGTTGGGGGTAGGTGGGGAGGGGGGGGGGGGGGGTGTCCTATGAGAGGCCGGTGGTCCGGAATCAGGTTTCAAACTCCCCTTTCCCGCCCATTTTTTAGGGAGCCGGTGCACTGAAGCTGCTTTGTTTGGAAATGGAGGAGGAGGAGGAGGAGGAGGAGAAGCCGGCCCTTTAAAACTCGGAGCGAACTGCCGCAAGAGTCAGAGTGGACTCCCATCTCTCTCTCACACACATGAGCGGAGTTTCGTGGTGGTCCAAAGCCGTCGAGATGAATTTACGGTAAAACAAAAACATTGAAAATGGACAAAGTTTGAAGAGAAGTTTGAATGGGATTTTTTTTTTTGTGTGTGTGTGTTTGTGCAGGATTCCTCTGTGGTGCGTTGGATTATTTCTGGTCCTGAGTTTGTCGGCGGCTGACCGGCCGGACGGTGAGTTTTGATGATGCGTCACCAAAGATGACTTGAGAATGAATGACTTGCGTGAGGGCTGCTCGTTTATTTGGGGGGGGGGTTTGGGATTACTTCGGACTTGCAAAAGTTTTGTTGACGTTGTGGCAGGTGACAAGCAGGGTTATTATAGTTTTAGAATTTTTACATTTTAGTTAGTTTTGAGTTTTGTTTTTAAAATTGAGTTAGTTTTAATTAGTTTCCAGGGTGGTTCTGTTAGTTATTAGTTTTAGTTATTTAACTCATTCACTTGCAGCCGTTTTGACTGAAGCAACCCCCTTCGCTCCCCGGCTGTTTTACTGGATTTGGACTGATTTTGCAAGGCCCACACAATATTGTGTTCTTTTGCTATAAAAACATGGAACCTACTAAAAGAAAGATGACAGTGTCTTCTTTCATTAGGAAAAAAAGTATAATTCTCCCAGTTTCCGTTTTGAAGCAATTAGCATTAGAATATAGCTCAGTTTCATCATTATTCACAAATCTCTTTAGAATTGTGGGGAACGGCTTGTTTTCAACATGGTCCTGGTTGATCTCTTATACTCGTGGTGCCACCTGCTGGCCGTGTTTGTAATTACTACCATTGCTTCACCTGTTCTCGGCAGTTGAGGGGCTGCATCAAAGCCTATGCTCTATAAAAAAAAAAAGAACGTGTAAATATGTCTTTGGGACACGTAAAACATTTAACTCATTCACTGCCATTGACGGAAAAAGACGTCAAATGATGCATTTTTTGCTGGTTTGGCAAATGAATGTGTTAATAAATAACTTAAAAAAAAAGAAATCAAATTGGCCCTTGCAGCTTTCTATTTTTCTGTTTGTGGCCCTCAGAGGAAAAAGTTTGGAAACCCCTGCTGTACATTATATCAACAATTTATAATTGTTTCATTGATTTTTACCATGTTTAAACAATGGCAGTGAATGAGTTAAAATAGAACACATCTGTATGTTTTTGGGAGCAAATGAGTTAATAAATGCTTCGATTTAGTTTATTTTTAGTTTCAGTATTAGTTTCTTTTTTTTTTTTTAATGTGTGTTACTTCAGCGAAATATTAAATAAACAAAACAAAAATAAAACACCATGGAAGTGAAGTCATCTGAAGGTGCTTTTCTATTGGCTGCTGCTAGATGACATCACATCTGTGTGACACACTTTCAATCATCCTTTTTCTTGTTAATATCGGAATAAATGTATTTATAATCACATTTAAAATCATCCCCAAAGGCTCATGCGTTCAATTGCCAAAAGACCAAAGGAGTTTTTTGCTACAATTTTAGTTAGTTTTGTAAACATAAAATGTAGTTTCAGTTAGTTTTCGTTTTTAAAAAAGCATTTTCATTTTTATTTTATTTCAACAAAATATATTTTTAAATTTAGTTTTAGTTTTTGCGTAAGTTTTAGTTTTAACTAAAATAACCTTGTGACTGTTCCTCTCATGTTTGGCCAACTTTGCATCTGCGTATTTTCACGTCACTAAAAGTTGACATTCAGATTTAGTTTTTGTCCTTTTCCAAAACGGAGCAAAAATGACAATTTTTGGTTTGAAGTGCACTCATAGTTGATACGGTGCAAGATTTTAAAGTTGATTGTCCGTTTGTCGAAGGTATCATGGCTGACACCGAATAAATCAAATGTCAACTATGTTGATGACTGGAAAAGCTGTTCTGTGTGCATTTCAGTTTTAGAATTAGCCGAGTCAGTCATATTCCAAAATAGAACCCCCGGTGTGGAGTTGCATGACAAATATTTAGTTTTTTTTTTTTTTTTTTTAACACTGTAATTCATATTTGTGCTTCTCCACGGAGCCATTTTTGCTGGATAATGCCTTTTGATAGCAAGTATGTCTTAGGTGGAAATATAGTCCGTCTGTTCCTACTTGTGTCTCCTTACGCTGGGTGGTCGTGTTTGTGTTGTCTATTTCTTTTATGACATTTTTGGTCACACAAAGCTTCATTCAAATGCTGGCGTTTTACAATCAATTCCATTTTGTTTTTTTTCGATACGGTCGCCTCAAGCCTCCTTTGGGGCCTGCTTTTCAAACAAAAAGTAAATTTCTGCTTTCCCACAGATGAGTTCATAAAAGTCCATCTTATTATCCGGGGTGTGTGCAAACGTCATTCGCTCAAACGCTCATTACGCTAACGACGCTAACAAAAATTTTGCGACGCGTTTGATAACATCGGCTTTTAAGCGCAATTATTTGCCAGGAAGTTGAAAGTCCCCTAAATTTCCAAATAAAACTTTATCAGGAGTTTGCGTGAGCGACGCGATCACTGATGTTGTTGCCATGGCTGCATCACATCATGGACACTTGATTATGTACACTAATGCAATCTAAATGTGAGAATGCTGAAAGCATCCAACATATGTGTTAGGTTTACACACCAAAACATATGAGAATGACAACACAAGGATGAGAAGACGTTTTTATTCGCAGCGAGGAAAGCAGAGTTGCCACGTACAAGCTGTCAAAGATGCTCTGGCAATTTTCTTGCGCCCTCTCTTTTTATTGGGGATTATTTGCTGCCCGGTTACAAAAAATAGCATTGCACTACTAAGGGGTGGGGAAAGTGCAATAGTGCAACGTTGCATTATCTAAAAATAACATCTGTCTGCTTGGGTGTAAGTGTGTTGCAAATAAGCATGTGATTATCCATTAGCAATGAAAGTTCTCGTTTCCGGTTCTGCCCCATATGTGTGACTCATTTTAAACACAGCCACACCGTATGGTACAGTTATAAAAAAAAAAAAAGCAGTTCACTTAAAGTTCATATGAGTGTGAAGCATTTTAGCAAATACATATAATATATACGCTTTAAACTTAAAATGTTATTCGAATTTTCATTCTTCTCACTTTTTTTGCCAAAAAACAACTCCCACTTAATACTTCCGATTTACACCGTTCAAATTTCAACTTGCTTCAAAAATTCACGCATTCCGGGGTATATATCGTCTGATTCCACGTTATGTACAGTACTCGCACAATTTGACGATAAATATCAACTTTTCCCCATTCATTTTCAATGCGACTGACATTGAACATACAACTGATCATCATTACCAGCGCTGTGATACTGCTCAATTTTCATCTTTCAACTTCAATTAAAACTTTATAATATTCACATAATTTATCTTTCAATTTACCTTATAAGTATTCAGATATTGGCATTCAGATATTGGCATTCAGCTTTCAGCATCCCGCACTTAGTGTAGTATAGTGAAGAGTTTCTCGTATTTTAATGCTTTGCCTCCATCTTGTGACATCAATGATGAAAATTGAGATGTTCCAACTATTTTGACCCTCCAGTGAGGTCAAAATATGAGGTCATCTGGTGCAGGTGTGCCTAAAGTATTGTCCAGCAAACAAGTGTTTGCTGCTGTGGGACGGTGCGATTATCTGGAACTGCGATCGGCGAGCGTGACAAAAGCAGCATTGTGCTGCCTAGTTAGCTCTCGCGCGGTAATTGGGGGGGGACCTGATCCTTAACGAGAGCGGACCCCCCTCCAGACAGAGCGGGATTGTTTGTCGGGAAAGTCAAATGAAAAAGAAGCTCGCCTGGGGGGGTGGGGTGGGGGGGGGGGGGGGGGGGGTGCTGTGCAATATAACTCATTTTAAGAGGATGGAAATTGGAGTTGACGTTGGATGTTGTTGACATTTTGTCATAGTGATGGTTCAGCTCATTCAGCTTTTTATTTTTATTTTATTTTTTTTTGCTCTCTATTTGTAGCTTTTTGAGATCTTGTGATGTAAAGGGCATTACAAATGAAAAGCATTATTATTATTATTATTATTATTATCTTTCGTGTTTGTCATCAAAATCTGCTAATTTGATAAGCCTAGCCTCATTAGCACTTACATCAGCTAAATCTTTGGCTAACAAACTAGTATGTGTGCGTGTGTGTTTTTTAAAGTCACTTACGTTTGAATGTAAACAAACAACCGTAGTTTTTGAGCAACTGATTAGTTTGTCCATTGTTAGCCATAAATTCTAACCATAGAGCTAATGTAGCTAACATTCGTTTGCTACCTTTGCTAGCTACAGAGCCAAGTGGCTAAAACCAGCTAGCTAATTCATCAGGTTGCTAACTTGAATATGTTTTCTTGAAAAATCCACTACATCGTTACACTTACTCTGTGGCTAACATTAGCGTGCTAATTCTCATACGATTTCACACCACTTACCTTTTATAACAAAAATGCTTGTGCTAATTCAGAAAAATCATTCAGCAAGCTAAAGCTAAAATGCTAGCTAATGTGTTTCATGAGGCTTTTGGCTGACAAGGCAACTTGAAATGAAAACAAATCATTTAAAAAAGTGATTTTTGAAAGGGGGCGGCACGGTAGTCGAGTGGTTAGCACGTCCGCTTCCCAGTTCTGAGGTCTCCGGTTCGAGTCCAGGCTCGGACCTTCCTGGGTGGAGTTTGCATGTTCTCCCCGTGCCCGCGTGGGTCTTCTCCGGGTACTCCGGTCTCCTCCCACATTCCAAAGACATGCATGGCAGGTTAATTGGGCGCTCCGAATTGTCCCTAGGTGTGCGTGTGAGTGTGGATGGTTGTTCGTCTCTGTGTGCCCTGCGATGGGTTGGCAACCAGTCCAGGGTGTCCCCCGCCTACTGCCCAGAGCCAGCTGAGATAGGCGCCAGCACTCCCGCGACCCTTGTGAGGAATAAGCGGTCAAGAAAATGGATGGATGGATTTTTTAAAGGATTTATTGTTTCTGGAAACTCTTAACGGCACGAGCATGTTTTTGAGTCTTCCCAAACAAATCAGTGCACATAATTGCCACTTGAGTGCATGCAACTGTTGATAAACTTTGGAGTGACCGTTTTCGCCAGCTCGCCTCTCATCCATTAGTAGCTCAGCGTTGTCATTCTTTCCAAAAGCTGCGTCCTGTCAGGATCTTGTCTAAACACCGGACTTGGCTTCTGCTGCGCTTTGATGGCGGGTCATCATCTGGTCCGCAGTCTTACGGCATCCAAAAGTGACTTCACGAGCCAACTGCCACATCGCGATCAGATCAAAAGTCCCTTGTGATGGGGTAAATGTGAAAATAAAACATTACCTTACAAATAAGATAATGAATTCTATTTTTTTGTATTAATAAGTTTATAAATTAATTAGATTAACCTTTTTTTTAACAACATTGTATATTTAAATGAATGTTAATTAATTTTAACGTGAGGAACAAGCGGTTCAGAAAATGGATGGATGGATGGATGGATGGATGTTGATAATCTTCACAGGTTAAATAATGAGCTGTAGTTGAGGTAAATAAAGAAGGGAAGAGTTACGCTACACAAACGTCACATTCCACTTGCCACCGAACTGTTAAATATGCCTTCTTATGAGGTTATTTATGAGTTTCCCTCCACTGCATCAAAATAAACTTCAGAGTGTGTTTTGAAAAGGAAACGTTTAAAATTCCCTGCGCAGGAAGTGACGGCGGCGTGGAGTGGCGCGCTATCTTAATGGAAGGCGGCAAATAAAAACACGAGGGGGGGAACAGGAATGGCTAAATTTACTCGCGACTAAACAAGAATCAACTTTGAGTTCTGGATGCGCTTAAAAAAAAAAAAAAAGGGACAAACAAAGGAAGTGACGGTGTCAAGTTTGAGTTTGAAGTCTAGTTGTAATTTTACAGTTTCTATACAAGAACACAAACAATAAATGGTTGTTTGGGAAATATATATATATATATATATATATATATATATATATATTTTTTTAGCACATTAGCTTAGACATTTCTTAAGCGAGGTAGTTTGTCTTTTGCAACCGAACTTTACGGTCTGGTTTATGGACTGGTTTTTCGGGCGCTAACAATAGGGCTGCATCATGGCTTCTCTAAGATGCTTGTTAGCTTTTACAACATTAGGTTGCATATTTGTTTTAGCATGTTAACGCTGACATTTCTAAAAATGTGGGGAAGGCTTGTTCAGTGGTGTGTTTTCAGGTAATGCAGTCACTTCATGGTTTGGTTTGGTTTGGTGTCTTACCAGTAACAAAGTGTTGGAAGCCTTGTGTCTTGTCTAGGATGTTGCTAGCTTTTAGCATGTTAGCTTAAACTGCATATTGCTAAAGTTTGGGAAAAGGCTGATTTAATGTCACATTTGAAGCAGTCCAACCTGCGTAGTGGAACTTCCTAGTTCCTGGTCTGGTTTTAGGGCTCTAAGCAGTAGCTACAAAGTTGTCATGTCATGTCCTTGATGTTGTTACGGTTTAGAATGCTAATGTTAGACTTGGATGCTTCTAAAATTTGGGAAAGGCTGCTTGAATAACTCTTTAGACGGTTAAGCTTTAGACAAGACAGTTAAAAGCTTGAGAAACATCCTAACTTTTCTCTATGAAGTTGTTAGCTTTTAGCCACGTTAGCTTTTTAATCCCCCAAATGACACGGATGGTCTGAAAAGTGTTTTTAATTTGGGAACGTTTGGTTTGGTTTGGTTTGGTTTGGTTTGGTTTGGCGTACCAGTAACAAAGTGTTGGAATCCTCATGTCTTGTCTGTGATGTTGCTAGCTTTTAGCATGTTAGCTTAGTAGCTACAAAGTTAAAAAAAGTGCCATGTCATGTTCTTGATGTTAGGCTTTAGCATGCTAGGGTTAGATGTTTCTAAAATTTGGAAAAGGCTGCTTGAATGACTCGAGACGCTGGTTAAGCTTTAGACAAGACAGTTAAAAGCTTGACAAACGCCCTGACTTTTCTCTATGAAGTTGTTAGCTTTTAGCATGTTAGCTTTTTCGTAGAACATCCCAAAAACGACACGGCTGGTCCGAAAAGTGTTTGTTGATCTGGGAGCGCTCGGCATCCTGGTGTCTGGAGCGCCTCGTCCGGAAAGTGTTGGTCAGAGCGGAAAAGTGGAGATGGCGCTGAAAAACAAGCAGGTACTGTTATGTTGTCATACCAGAAGGTCACAAAAAAGTGTTGAGAGAAGGATGACTTCAATGTCTTCAAAATCTCGTACTAATAATGCTGTCGGAGCCGTCATTGTGAATGAATTCTTAGCAAGCACTAAATCTTGTTTCTGAGGTTCATTGACGCCACCGCTTGTAATTATGTTGTGTAACTTTTTTGTCTTATTGTTTTGTTGACTCAGCTGGTCTGCAGCTGTGTTTTTTCCCCCCCAACACACAGCAAGCAGCAGCCCATCAGCATTTCAAATGAGAGTTTGCTCCGATTGTTGGCTGGTAAACGCGAACACTTGGGTTTCCGTCTTACAAGGTTGTTTGAATGAAAAAAAAAGAAAAAAGTTTACACTCCGCTGGCCAAAGTTGATAAGCAGAGCGGCTGGCTGCTCTTTTATTTCTAAATATTTCTATTTAAAAAAATCGCAACCCGTTGCAGGGTTGATGTTTACCAGCGAGATGAGGATGAGAAAATAAGTGGATGTGGTGTGGCCTGGTCTTCTTTTTGTCGCCATTGCAATGAATGCTGATTCTAAGTTTTTTTTTTTAAGTGTTATTTTGCACCAAAATTACACGTTTCTTAACTGATTCAAACCATTCAAATTTCAAAATATTTACAAAGCTCAGGAAGCATTTTTCACATTCCCTTTCTTTGTATTCTACATTTATACTGAAATGAAATCAATCTCACATTCAACCATTGAGTTTGCACAGAATTTCAGTCCGGCTCTTCATCAGCACACACAAGTTGCCGAGAAACATCACCCTCCGATGAACACATGGGCTTGAACACGGCCATGACGGCTCCCCTCCGTTTTTTTGGTCGCCTCGTAATGGAGAGCGAACGTTGCGGACGAGCTGGACGGCGTGGTGCTTCACATAACGTCATCGCGGTGATTAGCGGGACGCAGATGGAGAAGTGAAATGAGGCAAAAGCCAAGTGAGTCTGTTATCTGTCCTTGTTGCAGCTGTCCAATGAGGAGACAAATTTTCCCGTTGTTAGCTTAATACAGTGCTTCTCAATTATTTTCTGTCATGCCACCCCAGTAAGAAGAAAACATCTCCCCCTGCGACTATAAATAGTATCATTTGCATAACACTGTATCAGTATTAACGTAAAAGAGAATTAAAAAAGAAAGAAATGTGGACCAACTTACAACAAAGAATATCTTTATTAACTGTAACAGAAAAGATCTAAAGTGCATCTGAAATTCAAAAATAAAATTAAATCCTTAATTAAACTATAAACATTTTTTGACTGACCATGTCAAACCATATGATACGGAAAAATAAAATTACATAAAATCAATAAATAATAATACATTCAAACTGATCACCAACATTAACTCAGGAGCACAATATTAAAAAACAAAACAAAACATTAACCTGCAAAACAAAAATCTATAAAATAATTTGTGCTGATATTTTTTGCTGTGTGCAAAGCGCACATGCTCAGTGCAAACAAAACCCCTACACCACCGAGCGAATCCTCCCTGCACACACTCTGCCAATAATGAGAGCGCCACTGCCCCCTAATGTAGCGGAGGTGCAATTGCACTTTATTCTAGGACAGTACAAAATAAAAAAAAAAAAATTAAAAAATAAAGAAATAAAAAAGCATGTTCCCCGAGGTCAAACGCGCCCCCCCTTGATGGAGTCTCGCGCCCCCCTGGGGGGGGCCCGCCCCACTATTTGAGAAGCACTGGCTTAATACAAGCTACGAAAAACAAAAAACGATTGAGTAGTATGACATGGACTATCTCCATCGGTTTGTGTGCATAATTCACTGACTTGTATATATGACTGGATAGCCGACAGCCAAAACATGCCAGTGCCAGCCGTTGAAGTCACAGGGCAGCCATCTTGCTACTTTCAGCTCGCGAGCAGACTACTGTATAAACTATACGGTATATGTACAGATGAGACGTATACAGCTCGTTGGTGGTCACTATTTTTTTTAAAGTATAAAAAAAATAAAAAATAAAATAAAAAATGAACAAGTATGTGCTGCTTTAAAGACCCCCTGCTTTATCGCACACTACCTCCTTAGAACCCAATATTAGATTTGGCAGAGGCATCTTTTGTTGAATTACATTTAGAATTGTATTAATTATTTAATAAAATAAGTATATATATATATATATATATATATATATATATATATATATATATATATATGCACACACACACAAGTTTCCTTCTGTACTAAACATCATTAAGCATATAATTTATACATGTATTTAATGTGCACCGATCGATCGGCCGGCCGATTTATCGGCCCTGATTTCCTTAATTTTGGAAGATCGGTGATCGGCCGATCCCTTAAAAATAATTTTCCACCCATCTCATCTCCCTCCTCAGAGGTCTGAAAAAGTCAGCCACTCTCCTCTTCTGCTGAGATGATTAGTAGGATTTTCGTTCTTATTTGAGAGAACTACATGTGCAGTTAAACCCATTTGTATTATCTCGCCGATATTGTTCAACGTTTTCCAACAAAACAAGACTGGAACACTGAAGGTATATGCTGCTTGTAATGGAAAAAAATAATAAAAAATCGGTATCGGCAAAAATCGGGATCGGCAGGTCAGACTTTTTAAAAGATCAGGGATCGGTGATCGGCCGGAAAATTGTGATCGGTGCACCCCTAATTTAATGCAAGTTGTAAAATGTCTGAAGTCCTCTTATTTATGTTTAATAAATGTAAAACACCATAAATAATGCTGTTCTACTAAATAGTGTCTCAAATGTTCTCCAATTTCGATCGTTTGGCGAGAAACATTTCTTGGGAGGAGCAATATGGCAGCCTCGCCACCTCAAAAGTCTTGGCCTATCTGCTATCCAGTAATAAATAAATAAATAAATATATATATATATATATTATATATATATATATATATATTAGGGGTGTTAAAAAAAATCGATTCGCCGATATATTGCGATACTACATCGCGCGATTCTCGAATCGATTCAATAAAAAAAAAAAATCGATTTTTTATTTATTTATTTATTTTTTATTTTTATTTTTTATTATTATTTTTTTTTAAGAGCTCAGAATTGTTCATTCGGTAGTCTTACCGATTCAATGTCTTATCATCATTGCCTTTTTTTTTTTTTTGTGTGTGTGTGTGAATCGATTTTTAAACTTCCATTTTTAATGGAAAAATATTCAACAAAACGAGCATGGAAGAATGTTATATGAACGGAACATTAAGCCTTAATATTTTATTTTAATGCTGTTCAAACATTAAACAGATTACAACCTCTATAAGACTGAAATTTCAGATAAATAAATAATACATTTTCATATATATATATATATATATATATATATATATATATATATATATATATATATATATATATATATATATATATATATATATATATATATGTATATATATATGCCCTGCGATTGGCTGGCAACTAGTCCAGGGTGTCCCCCGCCTACTGCCCAGAGCCAGCTGAGATAGGCGCCAGCACCCCCCGCGACCCTTGTGAGGAATAAGCGGTCAAGAAAATGGATGGTTATATATATATATATATATATATATATATATATATATATATATATATATATATATATATATATATATATATATATATATATATATATATGCAGAGAGAGAGAGAGAGAGAGAGAGAGAGAGAGAGAGAGAGAGAGAGAGAGATCATTGGTATGATTCAATTACCGTTGCAAATGTAAGCTATGCTAACAATTCCAAATCTCAGTCTTGTTATTTTGTCCCTCTGCTCATTGGATTTCTTGAGGAAACTCCAAAGATGTTGATTGGGCTTCACCAAGGTCGTCAATAACCAAGCCACTTATATGTGGCCCACCATTTGCATTGATGAAAAAACATGATTATCAGTTATATCACAATATTCCCAGTATTAAAAGTGCCTTGATATCGTTGTGATCTTGTTTTGCTGCAATATAATGAGCAACAACAACAAAAAACAAAACACTCTGAAACAGTCCATTTCCGTGTTTTGTGTTACGTGGCCAATTGAGTGCCAGTATTTGACTATGCAAGTAAAAAGAAAGCAGTAAAAGATCTTAGAAATGATTCACTGTCTGTACTTGGCCAGAAATGGACAAGAACGAGCTGAAATTGGTAGTAAAGTCAAACAGGTTCCGAGGGATAAATCGTCAGGTTCTGGCAACGTAAACAAAGCAAAACGTGCTTTTCCTTCGCAACATCTGACTGTGAGACTTTCTGCAATCCAAACTCGTCCCATTCACTCATTTCCGAGCATCAGCGAGCAATTTGTTTGCAGGGGACCGCCTGGAACCGATTGTCTCGCAAATCAGTCGCAACTGTTGAGAAAGTACATCTACATGGCTGTCATTTGGTCAGCTGGAGCAGGATGTAGTGTTCATTTTGTAATTTAAAAACTAAACAAAAAGAATTTTGTCAACACACATTTTCCACCGGACTAAAACGAGACTCGACTAAAACCCTCATTAATAATCAATTACTGGGACTAAATCAGTATGTATTTTCGTTGACTAATGAAGACAAGACGAAAATGTCCTTCACTTAGTAACAAATAGGGATGTAACAATATCCAAACGTCACGATACAATATTATCACAATATGAAGCTCACGATACGATAATTATCATGATATTTTGGGGAGGTTGGCAATATTTAAAAAAGGTCACAATATTGTAAAAAAAAAAAAAGAGAGCTCATACTTTGAAAATTATTATTATTATTTATTATTATTATTATTATTATTATTATGTGATGTTGTTAATGCACGCACATATTGAGTTCCTCCACATATTGACTCGCTTCACAAGCAAGCATATTACGTTCTCCTTCATGTGGTCATTAGTGTGGATTTTAAACATAGAAGGGCCAAAACATGCCTTGTGAAAATTAAACTTCACTAAAAAAAAAAAGAGCCACCAGAGGGTGCTAGACCATCACAAATGGAAATCAACTTGATTTTTTTTAACAGATGTGTTGCTTTTAATATCGTGAACATGACGACGATGATATTGTGGCAGTTTTAATATCACGATATCACGCTTACTGTTACATCCCTAATAACAACTAGACTAAAATCTATCCAAAATTCCAAATTTTAGTTCATGAACAAAATCGAGACCGAAATCTGATGATTTTGTAAAATATTCTCTGCTTATGTGTAGGGATGTCACAATAAGGGCAATATCGTGATATCGCGATATTAAAAATGCCACAATATCGTTGTCGTCATGTTCACAATATTTAAAAGGAACACATTTGATAAAAAAAAAAGTAAGGTTGATTTCCATTTGTGCAGTTCTAGCACCCTCTAGTGGCTAGTTTATTTGTGCAATTTAATTTTCATTAGGGATGTTTTGGCCTTCTATGTTTAAAATCTATGCTAATTGTCAAATGAAGGGTCACCTAATTTTCTTGGGATCAATGATCAGCGATAAATGTGAGCTTGCATTACCAATAAGTGCCTCAATATTGTTATTAGCAATTGTAGGTGGTTTATATGCATTGCTGTTATGTACAAAAGCACAATATTTTGCTTTTTTTTTTTTAGTATGAGCTCTCTTTTTTTTTTTTTACAATATTGTGATCTTTTTTAAATATCGGCAACGTTGTATCGTGACCTTCATATCGTGATGTTTGGATATCGTTACATCCCTACTAATGTGTCACATCTGTGACACTGTCATGTGACACAGCACAAACATATGGGACAGACAGGAGGTGGATTCTAGGGATGTAACGATATCCAAATATCACGATACGATATCACAATATGAAGGTCACGATATGATAATTATCACAATGTTGTGGAGGCGTTGGCGATATTTAAAAAAGATCACAATATTGTAAAAAAGAGAGCTCATACTAAAAAAAAGCACAATATTGTGCTTTTGTACATAAAAGCAATGCATATAAACCACCTGCAATCTCTAATAACAATATTGAGGCACTTACTTGGTAATGCAAGCACACATTGATCGCTTCACAAGCAAATTAGGTTCCCTTACATCTGACAATTAGCATAGATTTTAAACATAAAAGGCCAAAACATCCGTAATGAAAATTAAATTGCACTAATAAACTAGCCACTAGAGGGAGCTAGAACTGCACAAATGGAAATCAACCTGACTTTTCAACAGATGTGTTCCTTTTAAATATTGTGAACATGACGACGACGCTATTGTGGCAGTTTTAATATCACGATATCACGATATTGCCCTTATTGTTACATCCCTAGTGGATTCACGATGAAAGGTTAAAAAAAAAAATTATAGTTATAACTTAACATTGATCCAACAGCGATAACGTTCCAACAATAATATTAATGTGATTACTACTAACTAATGCTAGCTAACTTACTAGCTCATAGCATGGAACCATAGTAGCAAATGTAATTTTGTGTGTTAAATTGTTTTTCATCAAAAAGATAAGAGAAAATTGTATGTGAAATAGTTTTAGATCAACATAATCTGCTGTCAAAAAAAATACATGTGTAAAATGTTTGTCCTGACTAAAACTAGACTAAAACGCTGACAGTTTTTGTTTGACTAAAACTAGCCGAATAAACGTATGTTTTCTTGGACTAAAATAAAGACTCAAATAATTTATAGTCGACTAAAAATGGCCTAAATAATATGATTAAAAAATAACAAGTGTGACTGAAATTGGACTAAAACTGAGACTACGTTTAAAAATGGCAGACTAAATTAACACTAGCAGGAAGTGACCCGATGCAGTCCAAAAAGGATCCCGAGGAACTGACGGGGTGTCAGCCCGTACTTGTTTGTGGATTTTTTTTTTACTTTTTTTTTTTTTTTTTGCTGGCTGGCAGACACATGTGACCTGCTCTGTTTTAGGAAGCAGAGAGGCTGTCGCTTCCAAATCTGGAGAGATTTTACGGCCTGAGCAAACACACACACGTGCACGCGCACGCACACACACACACCTGAAGAAAGGCTTCAACTTCAAGTGGTGCAGTTCCCTCAAGGTCTTGGACCTTGCGTAGGTTGCCTAGTAGCTACTTGCGATAGCTGTCAAATTGTCTGGGAGCATTTGGACTCGATGCTACCGATAGCTCTTTGCTTCACACAAAAAAATGCAACCAGATATTGAATTTTCAAGCAATAACTAGTAGGGTGTGCTCAAAAAATCGATACGGCAATATATCGTTGCGGGCCTCATTACAATACACGTATCGATACGCAGGCATCAGAATCGATATTGCTCGTTAAATTTAAATAGGCAGTTAACGTTTGCCTTTGCAGCTTGCATTGTACCTAAAAAATAAAAAACAGCACCGTCTTTGAAGTTAATTGCCTTCAATTAATGCAAATAATAGCTCACCAGTGAATGGACACTGTGTTTTGCTCAGAAAAAATAATGCAGAGGAAGAATATCAACAGCTCTGCAGTGCGTAGATTTAGTCCAGGCATGTCGCTTGTTGGTAAACCAGAAGAGCTACTAACAAAAACATTTTTGTCATCCAGCATAATAAACATATCTTTTAGGTATACATATGACTGTTATTATAAAATGTAAGTAAATTAATTAAAATATTGGGATACGTATTGCCTTGAAGATCAACTGTTTCGCGATACGTATCGTATCGTGCCCCCTGTATCGTGATACGTATCGTATCGTGAGGTTGGCGGCAATACCCGGCCCTAAAAGCTTCTTCCACCCTTGTCCGAGTCTCTCGAGGTCCATTTGGAGCCTTTGTGGCTTCCATGCGGTGCCTTTATCTCATTCACTGGCAGCCATTTTCACGGAAGCAAGCCCCTTCGCTCCCGTGACCCGTCTGCTTTACTGAATTTGGACTCATTTTGCAAGGCCCACAGAATATTGTTCTGCTGCTATAAAAACATGGAACCTACCAAAAGAAAGATTAGAGTCGTTCTTTCATCGGTGGAAAAAAGTTTTTTTTTTTTTTTTTTGTACCGGTTTCCGTTTTGCAGCAATTAGCATTAGAATATAAAAACCTATTGAAAACACTGGGAAAAGAGCTTGTTGCAACATGGGCCTGATTAATCTCTTATACTCTGTTGCCACCTGTTGGCCATTTTTTGTAATAAATACCATTGCCTTAAGCGGCCTCTTCAGGTCATTGGCTGCATCAAAGCCTTATGTATGCTCTAGTATAAAAAAACAAACGTTTTTGGGACCATAGCAATAATTAAAATAGAATGTTTTTGGGAGCAAATGCGTTATAGAGACTGTGGAGCTTACGATGAACACTGGCGACAGAAAAGAGCTTCTTCCAAAACGCTTCCTACACAACTGGAAGCTTACGAATTCAATTTCAGTTTCTGAAACCGAATTCATGAATGATTTTCAGAATCATGAAAACCGAATGAAGTAGAATTCAGATTTACCACAAAGGTGTGTAGCACGGTGGACGAGTGGTTGGCAGGGTGAGGCTTACAGTTCTTAGTTTTGGGGTTTGAATTTCTGCTTATGGCCTTCCTGTGTGGAGTTTG
The DNA here is from genome assembly GCF_051991245.1 of Festucalex cinctus. Lineage (NCBI taxonomy): Eukaryota > Metazoa > Chordata > Actinopteri > Syngnathiformes > Syngnathidae > Festucalex > Festucalex cinctus. Next base: position 5,396,201 of record NC_135430.1, on the reverse strand, counting down.
CAAGTTCTTCCTGGTTTGATGGAAGATCTTATGCTGCATTCGAGGATGGTCAGAAGTCGGATATATCGGAGTTGTTTTTTCCCAGTTCCGACCTGAAAGCGTTCGAGGCGAAAGTAAACAACCAAAACGGCAGATAGTCGTAAATTGTTTTATTTTGGTTCTTAAAACTCATTTTGACCTCCAGCAAACTTACTTTCTCGTAATTTTGCTTCATTTATTTTTTTGTCTTATTTCATAAGCATTCCATACAATTAAATAGTATAATTTCATGCAGGGAGATAGCGGCATCCTGTTATGTCGAATATTTATGAATGAAGAAAGCTATCTAGTTTTATACTTGAGTAAATTGTGTTTTACCATTCATGGTCTGTGTTTCCAAAGATAGTGACGTCACTTATATACCGTCGGGGAAGTCTGGGTCCTTCTTTTTTCTGACTTTGCAAGTGGAATTTCCAAGTACAAGGGGGCGTTCCCATACACGCTTCCTGGTTTCAACTTGGAAAAGTCCGATTTCCGACCATCCTCGAATACAGCATCATCAGCACCTGTGAACGTGAGGTTGTTGTTGTTTTTTTTGTTGTTGTTTTTTGTTTTGTTTTAAAATGTGCCCTGGTCCAAAGTCAGGATTGGCTTCAGCTCACCCGTCACCGTTAATTAATGAAAAGAAAAAACGGCCTTGGATATAAATAAAGATGACTAAGTTGACTTGACTTGACTTGATTATCTTGTCAATTATTCAATTGAATAATAGAGTAATAGTAAAAGAGACTATTTCTGTCGACCTATTTTTAAAGTTGACTTATCTGACTTTTTTTCTTCCCCTAATCATGCCCCTAAACTTTTTCCAGCTCGTAATCAGTCATTCCATTGTTGAAAGGGATTGTAAACGGACCCCTGGCCGATCCCACCCGCCGGGTATTTGTGATTGTATCTGGACCCGACTAATTAGCCAAGGAGCTTTTGAATCGGACACGTTATGACGTCGCACTTTGGCTCTCAGTATTTCTGCTTTTCGTTCAGCTTCCCGTAAACCGCTGTGAGAGCAGAGGGGAACGTTACACAAAGTGTGGGGCCCGTGTCAGAACCTTTTCCAGGCTGATCGGGTCTGCGTGGAAGTGTCCGCGTTGGACTCTGCGTCGACTCGAGTGACTGACGAGTCGAGCCAGAGCAGATGGTATCACTCAGAAGCGCCCCCCCCTCTCCACTCCCTTCTTCTCTCTTTCCATCTCCCCCCCCTGTAGCAACAGTTTGGATAAGTTACACAAGTTGATGAACACAAACATGGCGAACCTTCAGCTGACTGCAAAAGCTTTGGCGTCCGTCGCTGAGTGGGATTTAGGGGGAGGTTGCTGTCTTCAGGGGCTTTTTTATGGCTCAGTGCTGACTAAGATGAAAGCTTGCACATGTTGACGTCTGAGTCGCACCTCGGCATGTTTGCGCGACTTAAAAGTGGTCTCAAACTCGCGTCTTCTTTTAGGTATCGTGCCGAAGACGTACTCGGCTAAACTATTTGACCTTTGGCTCTCGCCATCCCTCAACCTGCCAGCTCGTGCGAACACGCCGGGAAGTGAAAAGTCGGATAACATTGACCCCCGTTTAACACTTATTGGTCAACGGCGAAACTGCTTGTAATGTTTTGACATGAACGTTTGAATATTTTTGGAAGGTCGTCCTACCACATAGGGCTGGGTCTGAAATATCGATATATCGATATTGAATCGATATTCCTTTTCATAGCCCAATATCGATTCATAAAAGCATGAATCGATACTTTTAATACGGCTTTTTACCCCCCGTAAATTAATGTGCCAATTACCCTCCAAAAGAAGTACCGGTAAGGTAAGAGTTGGACATAAAAATATGAAATGTGGATGCATAATTATGTACTATGGCTGTGTCTCTTATAATACAGGTAAATATGTTTTTATTTATTTATGAAACACTGGAACATTAGTATAAAATATTCCACAGGAATGTAAATGTCGTGATTTGTTTTTGCCACTTTATTTACATAGCGCTGTAGGTTGTAATTGATTTCAATTATTATTTACGGTTTTGATCAGGTCATGTTCAATAAAACATACATGATACATGATTAATGTAACTGTATTGGATTCAATTATAAATGTAAATATCCATCCATCCATCCATCCTCTTGACCACTTATTCCTCACAAGGGTCGCGGGGGGTGCTGGCTGTAGGCGGGGTACATCCTGAACTGGTTGCCCGCCAGTCGCAGTGTAAATATTCATATTTTTACTAATGCACCAAGTAAGAGAAAGACGTTTCGACTATTTTGCACCATTGCTACTTGTGGGAATGTATTCCACATAAAAGTCAAATTGGGACTGCATGAAATCCTTAACTGAATCGAAAGTCAATGTGAATGGTGAATCGAATCCAGTCGATTTTTAGAAATCTGAATCGATACCCAGCCGTACTCCCACATGCTGCAGTGGTTTCACACAGTCAACATGCTTTCAAGTATTATTTCTGAAAGGCTGCTCCTGTCTGGGGACAGGCCGACAAGAAAAGTCAAGTCCTGCTTAAAATGAATTTTGGATGAAAGGCAAGAATGTGCTGCTCGAACCGCTTGACGCAGCCCCCCACCCCCCTCGCTCACTTCTTTACCTGTCCCACAGAAGGCCCTCATTGTGTCCCAAAGTGTACAGCTCTCGGGTCTGGAGTCTTCCGGTTTTCACATCTGGATGCTCTTGATGCTCTGGATGCTCTGCGATGAAAAAGTCAAATAATTACGGTCTTGGGGTCCTCATTTTCTGATGACATACAAGGTTCTTTAATGCTACGTTAGTAAAGACTACGACACGAATCCGACTTGTAAACTGAGGACGTACTGCGCAGTTAGATCAGGAAAAGTCTTCTCGGTCGAACCGGATTCTGTCGACGTTCAGACTGATTGTGGAATGCTACCCAAAAAAGAAGCCAAATTGTATCCAAACTCCAGAATCCTTCTCGCGCTCGCTTCACGTCTTCTCCTGGAACTTTATTTCCGTTTTCCCAAATAAGATGACAGATGCCGCGTTCGTTTCTAGCGTTTCCATTTCAATCGACAACCGATCAAGCAGAGAACCATCGCAATCCAAATATCTGTCAGTCTTTCTCTCGTGTTTGTTGTGGGAATGCTGTCCCAAGAACCGTGCCAGGAGCAAAAGTGCCCTCGATCCGCTCGGCCTGTCGAGAACGCGCCATCTTTCTTTTCGATTGCAACTGACAGCGCTGCCACTTTGGACATTCCTTATATGAGCATTCAGGCTCTGCTTTTTTGCTCCGTCTTAAAGTGAGTCAGCACTCGAGTGGGACAGGAAGCAGGTTGGGTCAGTCCGCCGGCCCCCCCTTGGGAGCAATTTACTCGCATTAAGATGTACAATCCCATGCCACGGAAAACGGGGAATTCAGTGCCTTGCTCAGAAGCAGTCATGAGTAAAGACAACTCGGCCCAAGTCTTTTTTTTGCCCCTAAGACAAGTATTTAGATAAAAGGGACCCTTAATCCTCAGTCCCCTGAGTCAGATGTTTTGTCCAAGGGCCACATGGTGACACATTTATGGCTTCATAAAAGTCTTGGTGCTTCTGATTGTTCATCCACTACTTTATCTTGGTCTTCGGGCGAATGTTGATCCTCCTCTGGGATCTATACGGTAGTTCTTTTGTCTGTTGTTTGCAAAGTCGACTAGAGTGCCTTGTTGTCAGTCAGTCAGTCGCACAGACGAGTGTCATCCTCTGCGTTATTACAACTCAGACAACAAACTGAAGAAGCCGATATGATGAATGAACAGAGATGAGATGGCGAGGGTGTGGGGGGGTTTGCGAGCTTGCGCTACAAGCGCCGGCAACACTGAGTCATCCTTTGGAAGGCTCGCCGACACACTGCAGCACCGACGGCAACGCAAAGACGGCGCGCGACAATGCGAATCACGTCTTTGATCAGTTCGCGGCATTTGTTGTTGACACTTTTGGCTCACTTTGGCAGCTTAACGATCGATGGATGAATGCGGAGAGTCAAACGTTCAGAGTCCAACTCTGATCATCATCGATGCAATGACGACACTGGAGGGGATTGAGAGTTTTGCGATGATTGAATTTATTCATAGGGCTGGCTATCGATACTGAGTTCCTGAATAGATTCGATTTCGATTCACAAGAGTGTAATTTAATTCAGTTGAATCCAATATTGTATATTTATGGAAAATCAACTGTTCTTAAATATCAACATGATAAAAACTCCACAGATATTAAAGAGAGACTTATTGACCAATTTTCAGCAGTGAAAAGTGAATATTTTGTCCAGGATTTTTCACGCACAATGATTACCTTTAAAAAGTAGTTTTTCGACTTGCTGTCGACTGATGATGACATCACCTGTGCTAAGGAAGTAGGTAACGACCAATCATGACTCACCTGTTTTGTGGGTTTGGTCAGTAAACTGAGCCGTGATTGGTTGTTACCTACTTCCTCAGCACAAGTGATGTCATCATCAGTCCATAGTATGTAAAAAAAATTACTTTGAACTCATTTGCTCCCAAAAACCTATAAATACGTTCTATTTTAAATATCACCAGTGTCCCAAAGACATGTTTGTTTGTTTTTTGTTTTTGTTTTTTTTTCTAGGCTAGAGGATACAGAAGGTTTTGATGCAGCCTCCCAACTGAAGAGAACGGTTGAAGCAATGGTGGTTATTACAAAAATAGTCAGCGGGTGGCACTACAGAACAACCAGGCCCATGTTGCAACAAGCAGTTTTCCCCACAGTTTTAAACAGATTTGTGAATATTGATGAAACTTAGCTATATTCTAATGCTAATTGCTGCAAAATGGAAACACATAAAAATATACTTTTTTTTTTTTTTTTGTCCTGATGAAAGAAGAGACTAATCTTTATTTTGGTAGGTTCCAAGTTCCAACCTGTTTTCTGGGTTTGGTCAATAAACTGAGCCATGATTGGTCGTTACCTACGACCAATCATGACTCACCTGTTTTGTGGGTTTGGTCAGTAAACTGAGCCGTGATTGGTTGTTACCTACTTCCTCAGCACAGGTGATGTCATCATCAGTCCATAGTATGTAAAAAAAATTACTTTGAACTCATTTGCTCCCAAAAACCTATAAATACGTTCTATTTTAAATATCACCAGTGTCCCAAAGACATGTTTGTTTGTTTTTTGTTTTTGTTTTTTTTCTAGGCTAGAGGATACAGAAGGTTTTGATGCAGCCTCCCAACTGAAGAGAACGGTTGAAGCAATGGTGGTTATTACAAAAATAGTCAGCGGGTGGCACTACAGAACAACCAGGCCCATGTTGCAACAAGCAGTTTTCCCCACAGTTTTAAACAGATTTGTGAATATTGATGAAACTTAGCTATATTCTAATGCTAATTGCTGCAAAATGGAAACACATAAAAATATACTTTTTTTTTTTTTTTGTCCTGATGAAAGAAGAGACTAATCTTTATTTTGGTAGGTTCCAAGTTCCAACCTGTTTTCTGGGTTTGGTCAATAAACTGAGCCATGATTGGTCGTTACCTACTTCCTTAGCACAGGTGTCAGATGTCATCATCAGTCGACAGCAAGTAGAAAAAAAATACTTTTTAAAGGTTTAATTGTACATGGAAAAATAATGATGTTACCACATTCATTATAGACAAAATATTAACCTTTTACTGCTGAAAATGGCTCAATGAGTCAAGTGTCCCTTTAAAATTTTTTTACAGAATTTTTATTTTTTTTTCCCGTGCCATTTCGCACATTTTACTTTTTTTTTAATTTATTAATTAATTTATTTTTAAACTAATTTGTATTTTATATTTTGTGATCCCGCCCATTCAATTGGCAGATTGAAGTCAGAGAAGTCGAAAAAAAAAGAAACTGAAGTCTTCCATTTGAGTGAATCTGGTCTTTAATTAAAATTGCCGCTATGCTTGCCTGGCGACGGCCTGCAGTGGAATTTCCCTGCAAACATTTGCTGTTGGACATTCATTTCCTCCCGAGCCAACAAGGTCATCACACTTCTTTTTTCTCATTATTGTTTCCCAATGCCGAATGAAGTCAGCCTTCAACTCAAAACATGAACGACACGTCACGGTTGGCGCCGAGCCCTTTGTTGTGCACATTTTATCGGCCAAGCGCGCGTGCAAGTTGCGCTGGAGTGATCTTAGCGTTGTGTGTGTGTGTGCGTGCGTGTGTGTGACCTGCTCTCCCATAATGAATATGCTTGAATTTGTCATGCTAATAGCAAGCAAATGTTGAAGTGATCTCATAGCATGCGGCCGCCATCGAAACCTCATCTGTATGAGCGCGTGACAAGTGTGCATATCTTAATTGCGCCTGCTTCTCATCAAACGCTGGAAAATATTATTATTATTTTATTTTTTTTAGTGTATGTGTGGTCTAATCACTTGGGCTGTTTTGCTCTTCCACTCCTGAGAATAAGTCATCTAATCCATGTTCTTTGTTTTTTTATTTATATTAACTCATTTGCTACCAATGACGTAAAAATACGTCCTACTTCAAATGTAATAAGAGTCGCAAAGACGTATTTATACTTTTTTTGTTTGTTTGTGGTTTTTTTTTTATTCTAGAGCATACAGAGCGCTTTGATGCAGCCTCTCAACTGCAGAGAACAGGCGAAAAAAATTGTAGTCATTACAAAATGGCAGCAGAGTATAAGAGCCCACAATTCTAAGCAGTTTTTTTTTTTTTTAGTTTTTCGTTACCCTTTTGTAATTTGATCAGGGGTTGTCATTGGTATTTGCCAACTGCGGGCATGTGAGACTTTTGTGTGATTAAGGACTACATAAATAAACTTGACTTGACTTGACTTGACTTGTGAATAATGATGAAACTTAGCTATATTCTAATGCTAACTGCTGCAAAACGGAAACAGATAGAAATATACTTTTTCTTCCTGATGAACGAAGAGACACTAATCTTTCTTTGAGTAGGTTCCGTGTTTTTACAGCAATAGAACACAATACTCTGTGGGCCTTGCAAAATCAGTCAAAAGACGGTGTTGCTTCAATGAAAATGGCTGCGAGTGGATACGTTAATGAATATTCACAATTTTTGTGGCATTTTGTTGCCAAGGAATGATGGAGTGATTTAGTCGGGCCATAGCCTTGTCTAATAAGAAAAAAAAAGTGCTTTGCTGCCATCTTGTGGCAACTGTAAGCAATTATAAATGTATTTAATTTTCTCGCTATTTGACGCGATTTACAGCAGTGATTGTCCCCAATTGTTCAGTCCAAATATTCAAAGCGACACTTGTAAGCTGTCCACGAGTCTCCCTTGACCCAGTTGGAAACATTCACCAGAACCGAGTAACCTTTTTTTTGCCTCTGTGGACTGTTTTGGACCCTCGTCAACGGGACCGAGACCAAGCACGTAAACACCGGTTGCTATCCACATGTGCCGAATGAATGTTGTAGTGGGGTGTGTTTGTGTTGTCTTAGCTACAATGCCGTCTTAAGCAGGAAAAAGGGCGTCCGTTCTTCTGGCCTGATCCCGAATGACTCCTTCATGGCCAATTCTCGCTTCAGTGCAGGTGCAAGCGGAATGATGTTTTAAAAAAAAGTGACACTAACATTGTCAATGGTCGACATGGCCCTGACACTGTGGTGGCCTTCCTTGACAAGTTGAATGGGAAGACGCGAATACATTCCTTTTTTTGTGTGTTGTCCAGCTGTTGAGTCAGAACATGAAGTGATGTCACGGCCTGCTGCATGGTCTGTGGGAATGTTGGGCTGAGAACCTCGCCAGAGAGCGGCTGCATCTCCTCCCTCATCATTTTTGGCCTATGGACGAGATGCTAATCATGGGATTAAGCCTTCATTAGCCCACCAGTGGGGAAATTCCCATCTTGCAGCATGAAAGTGAACAACACGATTAAAGTGAATCTGAACAGCGACAACAATAGTTGAAATGAATTAAGAAATACTCAACAACAGGGATGTAACGATAACGGCAATATCACAATATTGTGATATGGCTATTAGTTATACTTGAGTAAAACGCTATACATTTATTTTTTTTACTATTCCTCTCTGGCTCATTTGTTTTAAATTTTACTTTTTTGTTATTTGTCAAGGTTTATATACTAAAAAGTAATTGTTAAATTGATTAGAATTTTTTTTACAGTTAAATAAACAATGATGAACATTTATTACATCCAAATAAATTAACAAATAAAATAGGAAAAATTTAAAATGAAAAAAAAAAAAACAAATACAAAAGAACTGAGTACTGGTATCGGAACAGTTTCGGTTTAAATGTGAAAGGCACCCATCTCTATATTTGTATATAATATTTGTAATATTTTTATATTTTTCATTGCTGTAATGTACAAAAGAAATATTGTGACATTTTTTGTATTGCCAACCTCCCCACAGTATTGTGATAATTATCGCATCGTGATGTTTGGATATTGTTACATCCCTACTCAACAATGCTAACAGTTGGTACTGTTTACTTGACATGCTGTATGAGTATTCACTCTTTGAGTACTCACCGATAAGTTGTGATATAAATAAGTGAATATGAAGCGCAGTAACAATAGTCAGCAGCGTGTAGAAAATCGAGAAAAACTACGTCTATGTAAGCAGGTGAGAATGAGTGTTGAACAAAACGGAAAAACTAAAACTAAAATAATTATTTTTTTTCGTTAACTAAATAAAATAAAAACGAAAATGCTTTTGAAAAAAATGAAAGCTAACTGAAATTACATTTGATGTTTACAAACTATAATTATAGCAAAAATGTCCTTTGTTTTAGTCTTTGGTAATTTAATGCATGAGCCTTTGGGGAAGATTATAAGTCCATTTATTTTGATATTAACCGAAATGAAAAGTATATTTGTATCTGTTTCTGTTTTTCAGCAATTAGCATTAGAATATAGCTAAGTTTCATAAATATTCACATTACTGATGAAAACACTGGCAAACAGAGCTTGTTGCAACATGGCCCTGGGTGATCTTTTATACTCTGCTGTTACCTGCTGGCCCTGTTTTTAATAATTACCATTGCTTTAAGCCACCTCTTTATGTCAGAAGCTGCATCAAAGCCTTCTGTATGCTCTTGCATAACAAAAAAGACAAAAATGTGTAAACACGTTTTTGGGAGTTAATGACAAAGTGTTAAAAACGTTTTTACATGTTTTTGGGTTTAAATGAGTTAAAAAATACAATAAAAACTACAAATAATACTGAGACTTACTAAAACTAAACTAAGCATGTATTAACTAAAACTAATACAAACTAATAGAACCACACTGAAAACTAATAAAAACTATCTAAACTTAAAAAAAAAAAAAACAGAACTCAAAATGAAATAAGAACTAACTAAAATGAAAATTCCAAAACTACAAATAACCCTGGTGTTGAATTTGAAAGTTTGAAGTTTTCCTCAGTCAGCCCAGCCCCGTGTCTGCTTTCCACCTCTAAAACGTCAACTTTATTTGGAGAGCTTTTCATCACAAAAGCATCTCAAAGAGCTTCACAATTAGCGACATTCTTTCATCAAAACCCCGCAAACAGAAAAAAAGAACAAATTGAAACACCCGTATGGTTTGGGGGAAGCTACTGACATAAAAAAAACATATGGCGCCTAGTAGAGTGTCGCGTTCCAATTAGGACATGTGGCAGAAGTACGCCTGACTTCCTGCGGGGGGGGGTTCCTGGCCCGCGGGGGCTCTTACCGTGCGGTGAATCCACTTTACAGGAGCTGCCTTTGTTGCTGCACGACTTGATTAACTTAATGCCTTCCAGATGTGCACGGAAAAGCTTGCCACTGGGGGGCGCTACATTAGAGCGTGTTGTCCCGCTAAGGAAAACCAGCTGTGTGCACGTGTGTGCCATCATTCCACTTTTTTGTTTATTGTACTCGCGAAGGTGGACGGGAGGGAGGCAGCGGATTTTCCACGCGGATGCGTGTTATTTATACGACACTTTCGACATGTTGTCAGACTCGGGGGAGTCGTATAAAAGACACACGGCGGCTTTCTAGCGTGCAAAGGAGAAACAAGTGTGGAAAAATATGCTATTACAAATCCATATTAAAGCACTACAGTTGCTACACGGAAAAAGACACATAATTCAATGCGGTGTGCTACTAGGGATGTTTTACGAGATCCAATCCAAGAGCTGCATCCTTTGTTTGTTTGTTTGTGCAAACATGTTGCAAAGCAACACCTAGTGTTAATTTTGTCTGCCATTTTTAAATTTAGCCTCAGTTTTAGTCCAATTTCAGTCACGCTTGTTAGTTGTTAATCACAGTTAGTCAACTGTTTATTTAAGTCCAAGAAAACGTCATTTTATTTGTCTAGTTTTAGTCAGCAAAAACTGTCAACGTTTTAGTCTAGTTTTAGTCAGGACAATCATTTTGCACCTGTATATATATATTTTTGGTCAGCAGGTGATATTTAAATTTGTGGAACTATTTATTACAGTGTCTACTATGGCTCCATGCTAAGCTAGTAAGTTAGCCAGCATTAGTTAGCGGTCGCATTGACATTATTGTTGGAACGTTATAGCCATTGGATTAATGTTAAATTATAACTAGAATTTCCTTTTCTTTTTCTTTCCTTAATAAACTTTCACCATGAATCCAACTCCTTCCTGTCCCATGTGTTTGTGCTGTGTGTCACATGACTTGGTCACAGATGTGACAGATTAGCAGAGATGAGATTTTCATGAACTAAAATGTCCGTAGATTTTAGTCCAGTTTTTATTCAGCAAAAGTACATTTTCGTCTCATCTTCATTAGTCGACGAAAATGCTTACTGATTTAGTCACAGGTTTGGTTTATTAATGTGGGTTTTAGTCTAGTCTAGTCTAGTCTAGTTTTAGTCTGGTGAAAAATGTGTTGACAAAATTATTTGTGTTTAGTTGTTGAAAATGAACAAAATGAACACTAGCGACACCAGGGCTAATGTTAGCATCCTGTGCAGTTATTAAAGCACATTGTTGTTAGCATTAGTATTCCTAATCCGCAGACAGTGAGAATGTATTCTTCTTTATTTGTTTTGACGGTCGACAGCATTTTGAAAATGCTCTACTGCCACCTACATGCCTTCAATGGCACAGCTGTTGGTTCAATTCATTCATTTGTTAACCAAAGTCTCTTAAATGAAAAACAGACAGTAGCTTAGCTTAGCTTAGTTTACAGTCCCACCACTACTTTTTTTTTTAAGTGTCTTTCCTCAAAGTGCACTACTGACATCTACAGGGCTTTAGTGGAACTGCTGTTGTTGAAATTCATGTCCATTTGCTGACCACCCGCGACTGGTCTTTTCTGAGCGTTCTCGTGTCTTTGTGTCCAGGCGAAGGTGGTCATGGCAAACAGGAGCTGACGGAGTTGATCGGTTTGCCTCTCCCTGAGACCGTCTCCTTCGTGACGGGCTTCCAGGGCTACCCCGCCTACAGCTTCGCGCCGGGCGCCGTCGTGGCGCGCGTCACCAAGTCCGTCCTGCCCGACCCTTTCTACTACGACTTCTCTGTCACCGTCACGGCCAAGCCCGCCACGCGGCAGGGCGGCGTCCTGTTCGCCATCACAGACGCGGCACAAAAGGTAAGCCGTCCTCATCTTACGAGCGCTGCCCGTTTTGCAGGCGCACCTGGCTGACTTGGTTTGTCGCCTGACAGGTTGTCCAAATGGGCGTGGCGCTGTCCGAGGTGGAGGACGCTTCCCAGAGGGTTCTCTTCTACTACGCCGACCCCGCCACAGGAGGCAAGACCCAGGAGGCGGCTTCCTTCAAGATGGCCGAGTTGACGGGAAGGTGGGCCAGGTTCACCTTGGCGGTCGAGGGGTCCGAGGTAGGTGTGCTCACACCGTCGTCGCAAAACGTCCGCCGTCTCTCCTGCAAACAGTACGCCTGACACAAATGCGGGTCAGACGTTTGAGAAGTTCTTCGTTCCCGCAGGTGCGTCTCTACATGGACTGCGAGGAGTACCACCGCGTGGCGTTCGTCAGGAGCCGTCAGCCCCTCACCTTCGAGCCCAGCTCGGGCATCTTCGTGGGCAGCGCGGGGGCCACCGGCCTGCCCAACTTTGTGGTCAGTTACCTAAAACGAACGGGGAAAAAAAACTACAATTAAAATTCAAAAAACAATTTCATTAACGAAATAAAATAAAAACTAAAATACTTAAAAAAACAAAAACAAAACTAACTGAAACTGTATTTTATGTTTACCAAACTATAATGCTAGCAAAAATGTTCTTGGTTTTAGTCGTTGGTAATTAATTGAATGCATGAGCCTAAAAATAACTCAATTTAAAAAACAAAACTCAAAACGAAATTTTACCATCTTTAAGCTTCTCCTGGTAATGTGAGAAGTGCAAAAAGTCAGTTGAAGTGAAAAATTGTGAAAAATGTGAAAAAAGAAGTAATAAAAGTCGATTGAAGTGAAAAATTGTAGAAAAAAGGGAAAAATGAAGTGAAAAGTCGATTGAAGAGAAAAATTGTGAAAAAATAAAGGGAAAAAGTCGATTGACGTGAAAGATTGTGGAAAAAAGTGAAAAAGTCAATTGAAGTGAAAAATTATGAAAAATGAAGTGAAGAATTATGAAAAATGAAGGGAAAAATTGTGAAAATTTAAGTGAAAAAGTCAATTGAAATTAAAAATGGTGAAAAATGACGTGAAAAAGTCAATTGAAGTGAAAAGTTGTGAAAAATGTAAAAAAAAAAAAAAAATGAAGTGAAATAGTCGATTGAAGTGAAAAAAAGTGAAAAATGAAGTGGAAAGTCAACTGAAGTGAAAAATGTGAAAAAAGTGCAAAATGAAGTGGAAAAAGTCGATTGAAGCCATGGATAAATACATCAAGTAGATTTTGTCGACCTTACTTATGAAGTTGTGGTTCTATCAGAAAGCGATGTGGAGTTTTGTGAGCTTAGTGGCCTGCAAACTTTATCTCGCCTACAACTTTATCTTATCTTTCAGTATCCAACCCCACCCCCCAATCCACCCCCCACCCCCAGGGCTCCTCTTTGTCGGGTTCCAGCTGTTTGTGCCCCTGACTCACAAGTCAAAGAAATGAGCCACAGAATGTTGCCTCATACCATGGAATCAACGAGTATTTCTCAAAATGTTTACGTCAAGGTCCATCATAATACCAATCATTAAATAACACTGGTGTAAATAGGCCGTCTGGCTTTATTCATTAAAGATTCATTTTTGGTCCTGATTGTACAGTAAGTTGAACGTTTTTGCCCAAGGATCAATCTAGTGGAAAAACACAAACAAAATTCCCACCTGCATGGGAAATGCCCCGCTAGGCTCCATGCTAACACTTGTGAAAAGCGCTAACGACTGATGAAGTGCTTCATCCACTCCACTTTTTTTTTTTTTTTTTTCTTCCTCTCTTTCAGGGCTCCATCCAGCAGCTGCTGCTCAAGTCCGATCCCACGGCCCGTGATGACCAGTGCGAAGAGGACGACCCTGATGTAAGAAGGCCACACACATACACACACACACACACACACACACACACATTGAAAGCAAGCGCTATGGCACCTTTTGCTGGCCAAAATGTGCATTGCAGGAACATCACCGCTGTCGTATTTGCGTTTCTGCTCATCACATAATGTAATAAATAGGGGAAGAAAAATAGTGCAATAAATGCATAAAATGTTTGCTTGTTATTTTGGTTTTATTATTTTATTGTGTGTAAAATTACATTAACAAAAATTTGGAAAAATATGAGCAATATTTTCAAATTCAAAATAAATACAATAATAAAAAAATAATTTATAATTAACTAAATAACTAACTACAATAAATGCATAAAATGTTTACCTGTTACTTTGTTTTTATTATTTTATTGTGTGTAAAATCACATTAAGTAAAAGGAAAAGTGATTAAAAAATGTAAGAAAATAAAGTAATCTGCTTTTACGATTGTTTTTCACGCCTCCTCATCAGGTGTCTGGAAGCGGCGACGATACTTACGAGGACATGGAGGGAAAGAATGAAGTCAAAAAAGTTGTGGGAGAGCGAGAGTACAAAGAGGTATAGATGCAACACGCACACACATGCGCGCCTGTTTTTATTTATTATTTATTTTTTGCTATATTTCACAGGATATATCTTAACTTCATCTTCATTTGAAAAATAGCAACACTTGAATACTATATTTATTTATTTATTTCAACTTCTTGAATATGTTGAGTCATGACAACGCCACCTACTGGCTGGTGTCCTCTTAACGATGTTCGGCGTGAACACTGTGGCCATGGCAACAGAGCATTTGATGGAGGATAGAAAAAATATATTTTTTTTTATGTTGTGTAATTTTCTTAGGAATTGGTGCACCCCACGTACGGCACGCCGGTCCAAGCCCCGCCCACCGAGATGCCTACCACTCACGATGTTGACGATGATGATGATGGTGACGATGAAACTGGAGACGATGTGGAGGAGGCTTCCGGGCAGGAAATGCCGACCACCACATCTGCGGGTAAGGAAAGAAAAAAAAAATATTGTTCATATTTGCATAAGGTGGTGCATATTTTCACATGTGGACATTTGAACGCAGTTACAGTGCGAGCAGCCCTTTCGGCAACATCAGACTCCAACTCTGTAAGTCCACCGTCATGTTTTGATATTTTGGTGAAGCAGCATGAGGCTCAGTGCTTATCACAGAAATATGAAATATGAATCTGCATTGAGTTATTTACAGGCCCGTTTCCCTCCGTCCAGGTGTCCACGGGACAGAAAGGCGAGAGAGGTGAGCCGGGCGCGCAGGGCCCCCCGGGACCCGCCGGCCCCCCGGGACAAGACTCAGAATCGGCAGGCGAGCCCGGACCCCGCGGTCCGCCGGGACCTCAGGGACCTCCCGGAGCTGCAGGGAAAGACGGGCAGCATGTATGTCTTGCATATGCGTCTTTACACACCGGCTGTCCACTCACGGATGGACTAAAATGCATTTCGGCACTAATTTTGTCTCACAGGGAACAAAAGGAGAAAATGGTATCCCGGTAAGTCAGTTCTGTTCTATATTGATGCTACATGCTAATTGATGCTAACTGATGCTAAATGCAGACGTGTGTTGCTTTGGCTTTTTTTTTTTTTTTTTTTTAACTCAATCAAAATCAAACTTCATTTAAAAGTCAAGAAAATTATTTGTCATTTTTCTTTTCCCTTTTTCTTTTATTTGTTGTTGTTGTGGGTTATTGTTTGTTGGGTAGAGGTTGTGTTTTTGTACAAATTGCTGGAAATTAAAAATAAAAAAATAAGTTAATTAAGGAATTTAAAAAAAAAAGAATATTCTTTGAAAATGCATCAACAAGTCAACATTGGTCAATGCAAATTAATTGGCAAGATCTTGAATAAATGAATAGCAATTTTATATGCTAAATACTTTAGCTATCAATTCAAATTTATTGATATGGCACTTTAAAGGGGCTATCTGCCGGATTCACTCAGGAAAATGCACTTTTTAAATACAGGATGTACACACTTTAACTTTCTCTCAGTCAACACATCTGTGTTTATGTTAATCTTTGGTGGTTATTTCGTCCTAAACCCCCACACCCCCAGCCTGTATTTTGCCATTTTGTGTTTGTTTTGTAAACAGCGGGCCGTTCTGTGGAAAGACAGTGTTTACACCCCTCCAGCCAATCGCAGAGCGGGGGGGCGGCGTGTCGCAAACGGGGCCGGGCGAACGTGTCGGCTGCGTGACGTCAATCCCGCGGCAATTTGAAAGCACGCACGGATTTTTTTTTTTCTTCACTCACTCATTCACACACGTAAGCTTCTGTGAGTGAGTGAGTGAGTGAGTGAGTGAGTGAGTGAGTGAGTGAGTGAGTGAGTGAGTGAGTGAGTGAGTGAGTGAAAATAAAATAAAAAATCCGTGCGTGCAGTAGATATAAATTTTTGATGTCCTTGTAACATTAAATGTCGAAAAAATTAACACATAACAGGTGCGCTTCAAATTTAGCGGCCGAAATATGTTGGGAGAAAAAAAGCCTTTTTAAGTAAGTGATTAATCATGATTAATCAAAATTCTAAGATGTGATTAATCTGATTAAAAAATTTTATCGTTTGACAGCTCTTATATATATACATATATATATATATATATATATATATATATATATATATATATATATATATATATATATATACACACAGAGAGAAAGAGAGATATTTAATTATTATATATAGATATATTTAATTAATAATTAATACTAATACTAATACTAATAATAATAATATAGAAAATATTAATTATTAATAATAATTAATTAAATGTAGTTTAATTTAAAAACCGCAGGGGCCCCAAAATTGAACCCTGTGGAACACCATTTCATTATGGAGCACTCAAAGCTCAAGGCTAACAAAAGCTTTGTCTACCAAATAAGATCTAATCTATGACCTGATCTATGATCTATGAAGGTTCACCCATTCTGGTCCTCGAGGTCCGGAGCCCTGCAGGTTTTCCATGTTTCCGCCTACCAACACACCTGTCCCGAAAGATCAGAATTATTATCAGGCATGCTGATGAGCTGATTATACAAATTAGCATGAGCTAGTGGGCGGAAACATCGAAAACCTGCAGTACTCCTGACCTCGAGGACCGGAATGGGTGAACCCTGCTCTAGGTCATAGTTTAGAACTTATTTGGTAGACATAACTTTGTTAACCTTGAGCTTTGAGTGCCCCACTATCAAATGGTGTTCGATTTTGGGGCCCCTGCGCTTTTCCCGCTCAACATTCGGCAAGCCCCCTCCCTCTCGGGACTCGAGTCTGGAGACGGCTGCCCACCTTCTGCTGCATACAAGCCAACAGAATATGCCGTCCGTCGTATCGATTATCCAACCAACGCTGCTCTAACCAAACAAGACGAGTGACTTGTGTCCAACAAGACTATTTATTTATTTATTTATTTATGTATGTATGTATGTATGTTCAGGGAGCCCAAGGACTGCCAGGATTCCCAGGCCTTCAAGGAGAGCCTGGACCCAAAGGAGAAAAGGTACATTTACAGGAAATGAAATTCTCTCGTCAACGTCAATCAATATAACGTTTGACTTCGCCTCCAAGGGTGAGACTGGTGTCGGACAGCCAGGCCTTCCGGGACCTCCCGGACCTCCAGGCCGCTTCGCTCCCAAGTTCCTGGTAACAGATGGTTTTCTTTTGTCATCTTAACATTTGGTTGTTGAATATTTTTGCCGTTGTGCTCTTGTCAGGAGGGATCGGGTTCTGCTTCCGACTTTGAAGACTTTGACGCAGACATGGAGATCATTCGAGTGAGAACGCAAGCGATGATGTCATCACTTTGTTGATCACGGAGGTAATAATCACTTCCTCCGCCAGGGACCGCCCGGCGCACCAGGACCCCGCGGACCCCCCGGACCCCCCTCTCAGGAAGTCTTACCTGGACCACCTGGTCTTCCCGGGAAAGACGGAGAAAAGGGACAAGATGGACTTCCTGTAAGCGCAACGAGTCTTTACTTTAATACCCACTTAAATGTTCCAGACCGTACAAAAAATAGTGACACGCAGTTTCTCTTAAAGTTTAAGAAATGAAAGAACATATTCATCCATTATTTGAAGTGTTTGCTTGTGTTTGTATCAAGCGAAGCCTCGAAATGTAGACGCTGAGCTTCAATTCAAAGCTTGATAAAAACATAAACAATGTGGGCTCAACGGCGCCACCTGTTGGGCGTTTCATAAAACACTTCAGCTATCTGGAAGAAGGCACCAGAAAAAAACGTGGTTTGATAAAAAATATTGTACAGTTTTTTTATATACTTTGCTGGTCAACATATTCACATTGATGATTATTTTTCTAGCTAATAGCATCAACATTTTGTTTGTATGACTACTTGTTGCTAGGCAGAAATGATCTTAAAGCCCATTTCCATGGCTCCGTGCCTCACATACCGGATAAAGTACAGGATGACAATATTGAAAAATGTGCACATTGAATGCAAGTTCTCTATGTTGAACCTTGACTGCTCCACTTGCTTCAAAATCAGTCAAGGAATACAATAATTAAATAAATAAAATATAATATAAAATATAATATAAAATAATAGATACATAAATAAATAAATAATACCTGTGCAAAAAAATAAAAATAAAATAAAATAAAAAGGTTAACCATGTTTCCTGTGTATTTTAGGGATTCGATGGATACAAAGGAGAACAAGGACCTGCTGGAGAAAAGGGAGACATGGTGAAAGATTTTCTCTTTTGATGGCATGTTTGTTTTTGTTGCTCAAACCTTGGAACATTTGGAATTAAAACTCCCTCAATTGAATTCAACAGGGAGAACCTGGAATGGACGGCTTACCGGGAGCAAAGGTACAATTTATACTTATTTATTTGGTTCGTTAGTGCAGCAAAAATCTGCGAGGAATTGACGCCCACCTAAAAGGTTTCAATTTGCTCATAGATGCCACTAGGTGGTGCCAAAGCATTTGTTTTGTATAGAACTGACCAAATGGAGCTCCAAACATGGCTCACTTTGCTTCTTAATGCCACAATATGGCACCAAAATCACATTTTTCTATTGGCTAGGATTGATCTGAGCAAATCACAGATGAATATATTAATGTATCAGATTTATGTCTGCAAATTTGTAAGAAGTGAATGACCGGTATGTGCAGAGTGACTGTACATGATTTAGATGTTTGTTTTTGTTGTTGTTGTTGTTTTTTTGTTTGGTTTTTTTGGATACACTGACGAAATCCCTACTATATTTTGTCCTGTTCCAGGGAGATCAGGGGCCTCAGGGTGTCCAAGGACTTCCCGGGCCCGAAGGTCCAGAGGGCAGGGTCGGGCCCCAAGGTCCAGCGGGTCCTCCTGGACCACCCGGACCCGCAGCCAAAGGATTCGCATTTGACTTTGAGGTACGTGACTTCGAAAGGTGCTCAACAGTACGCAAGATCCGCTGACAACATACGTTGATATTTCCAGAATCTGGAAGGTGATCGTGCATCAGAACTGTTTCGGGTACGACTCCACATGAGTTTGTTTTTGTTTTTTTTCACTTGAATGACAAAATGGCATGAATATGTATTTATCCTGTCTTCAACAGGGTCTTCCAGGAACTCCTGGACTGCGAGGACCAAAGGTGGCAAACATTTCAGTTTGAATATTGTCAATATTTGGAGCGACTTGTGTTCAACGTCTTTTTTTTTTTTTTTTTTTTTTTTTTCCCGTTGCCTCGTAGGGTGAAGAAGGCCTCCAAGGTCCCGCTGGAGAGCCAGGTCTTAAGGTCCGTGTCGCATGCACACAAACACGTATGAGTGTTCAACATCATGCGTGTCGTGTGTGTGTGTGAGACCATCCATGACATGTTTGAATGCATGTTTTGTGCTCATACATGTCAGGTATGATAAATGTGTTCAGGTTCATGAAATGGTTGTTTGTGATCAGTGATAATTTCGTCGCCGAAAAATTTTTGTCATAATTTTCGCCACAATTTTTTTTTTTTTCATGTGAAAATGAAATGAAAACTAAACCATTCATTGAGACGATAATGATGTTATATTATTGTGCAATATATTTTTTTGAAACAATTCATAAAGACATCGTTGTATTAAATGTGTCTTGCGTGTTAAAATACAGTTACAAATAGGTGCGTTATCATTTTCTGTATCAAAGTTGAAATGTATGCTGAAGGAAAATATCGACAAAATTGTCAATTTAGTCGACTAAAATTGCTCTTTTTGTCGGCGACTAAAATTTAATTAAAACTGAAATACTTGTACTAAATTATAGGACTGTAATGATATCCAAACATCACGATACCATATCACAATATGAAGGTCACGATGTGATAATTATCACGATATTGTCGGTAGGTTGGCGATACAAAAAAAAGTCACAATATTGTCCAAAAATGAGCTCATGCTAAAAAACACACACACACACACACACACACACACACACACACACCCACACCCACACACACACACACACACACACACACACACACACACACACACACACACACACACACACACCACACACACATCCTTGTACATATATCTTTGTGAGGACATCCATTGACATAATGCATTTCCTAGACCCTTACCCTAACCCCAACCATCAAAAATGATTGCCAAACCCTAACCCTACCCTAAACCCAACCATAACCCAATTCAAACCTAAACTCTAAAACCAAGTCTTGACCTTCAAAAAGAGGTCTTGAGAAGTGAGGACCGGCCAAAATGTCCTCACTTCACAAAAATGTCCTCATTCTGTTGAAACCCCCCCCCCCCCCCCCCCCCCCCCCACACACACACAATATTGTGCTTTTGTACATTTCAGCAATCAAAAACATATAAATATTATATGTAAAATATATATTTATTAATATAATATCTATCTATCTATCTATCTATCTATCTATCTATCTATCTATCTATCTATCTATATATATATATATATATATATATATATATATTAGGGCTGTCAAAGTTAAAGCGTTAATAGATTAATTAATCACAAAAATGTCGCATTAATCACGTATTAACGCAGATTAATCGCACTATTTTTTATTTTTATTTTTTTTAGCACACTTGAGCCTTGAACGTAACCGCGGATGGTTACGTTGAAGGGTGCGCAGGTCAGTGATTAGGTCAATGCACAGCATTTCCTACACCTGTTGTTCCAAAATGAGCGGGGTGATTCCAGTTGGTGTGCTCTGTGGTAAATTTTGCTTTAAAAAACACCCCGACGGGACTTTCGATAAAACAAAAGTAATTTGCAGTTAATTAATTAATAATTGTTGAATTGCACCCAATTGATATGATGCTGTTACGTTTTGAGCAATACACGCATGCATGCAATTGCGTACATGCATTTAATCAATGTTTGCAAATGACATTCAGATAATAAAATGCGTTAATGTCAAAATATTACGTTATTTTCCCTTTATTTTATATTACGCGAATATGCAAGTAATTTAGCTGATTAATCGTGATTAATCCAAATTAAAAAGTGTGATTAATCAGATTAAAAATTTTAATCGTTTGACAGCACTAATATATATATATATATATATATATATTATATATATATATATATATATATATATATATATATATATATATATATATATATATATGTGTATATTTATATATATTGAGGCACTTACTTGCTAATGCAGGCACACATTGAGTTCCTCCCCATATTGACTCTGTTCACAAGCATATTATGTTTCCCTTCATCTGCTCATTAGCGTGAATTTCAAACATCGAAGGGCCAAAACATGCCTTGTGAAAATTAAAATGCACTAAAAAAAAAAAAAACAAAAAAAAAAAACTAGCCACCAGAGGGTGCTAGAACTCCACAAATGGAAATCAACCCTTTTTTAACAGATGCTTTTAATATCGTGACATGACGACAACGATATATTGTGGCAGTTTTATATTCCAATATCACGGTATTGCCGTTATCATTGCATCCCTACTAAATTATGACCAAAACTTTAATTAATTTTCGTCAGAAGACTCTCACTAAAACGCTGTGAAAATTTCTTGTCAAAATGAACACTGTTTGTGATCATACACGACGTGTGTTGTTGGCGTGTGCAGGGAGAGCCCGGCGCTGCGGGTGCACCAGGTTTAGCGGGACCAACGGGAGCCAATGGTTCAGAGGTCAGTGAATGCATCACCGGAAAACACAACACGCCGTAATCCACCACTCAGGAAAAAAAAAAACAGCAGCTACACTTTCATGCCTTTCTGTGACTCCTCCAGTCTGGTAGTCAATTAACGCAGTTTGTGTTGCATTCAGGGTTTTAAGGGAGATGCCGGCGCTCTGGGACCAAAGGTAAAAAAACAAAACAAAAACACACACACCTGACTTTGTGTCCATTTCCTGGCATACAAAAAACAAACAAAAAAAAAACATCACATGACCAACCTGCTTCTCAGGGCGAGCCAGGACTTGATGGTGTCACGCTACCTGGCCCTCCAGGACCTCCCGGACCTCCAGGACCCGTCGTCAGCCTCAGTGAAGTAAGTCACAACCAGTCGAGGCCACTTGAGTCTGACTGAAAACTTTTGTTTGTTCTTCATGCTTGCTCTCCTCCTCTTCCTCAGCTCCTCCTCAACGACACGGTCTTCAACCTCTCAGGGATTTTTGAGGCTCAGGGATTGGTTGTGAGTCTCACAAAAAAACAAAAAAACAAAAAAATGGATCAGAATGTGGTTGCCAGTCCACAGTGAAGGCTTTCGGTGTCGAGGGACATGTCGTGATCGTCTCCTCATTATCCACAGGGACAACAAGGCCCCAAGGGAGACGCCGGAGTGCAAGGTGTTGAAGGGCCTCCCGGACTCAAGGTAAGCGAGCATGCGCGATACTATTTTGAATGCACCAATCGGCCACAAGACGATGAAAACCACGTCCAGAACACAACGGTTTGCTTCCGTTTGCTTTGGAAAGTATTGTATTGTTGAAAAATTTCTACTTTAGTTTAGACATTTATGTAAAAAAAATGTATTCTCAAGAAGAAACTTTTTTTTTTTTAAGACTTTTTCTTTTCCCCCAAAAAATACTACTTAATCCTCATATTGTCATTCCGTTTGCTTTGGAAAATATTAGAAGAGTAAAAAAACAAAAAACAAAAACTTTATTCTAATGCAATTAATTAGGCTACAATATTTTTTTCCTAAAAAAATGTTTTTTCTTTTATGAAATATGAAATATATTTTATGAAATCTGTCTTGAAACATTTCGACTTATAGTTTAGACTAAAAAATGTAGGAATGTGCGAGTACCGATACCAGGTATCGGTATCGGGCCGATACCACCCTTTTTTCAAGTACTCGAGTACTCGTGACGCAGACAAGTACAAGCGACCGATGGCAGAGGGGGAAGACGTTAAGTGAGTCCTCCTTGCCTGTAACTGGCGCTAGATTGCAGCAGTTAAAAAAAAAAAAAAAAGCTTGCAGCAGTTTTTCACCAAAACTTCACCGGTTTGGAAATACTTCAATATTGTGAATCTTAAACTAAAAGAGCATTTTTGTGTTTTATTTTGAGCATTAAGACTATTGAAGAGTGACTGTGCTGTTTTTTCAAAATTAAAGGAAATATATTTGTTTACAAATATCTTTTAGTGATTTTTTTTTATTTGTCAAAATGTACTACTGGTATCGGCAGTTGGTATCGGTATCGGTGAGTACTGAGGGTCTGAGTATCGGTATCGGTCTGAAAAAAAAGTGGTATCGAACATCCCAAAAAAAATGTATTCTCAAGAAGAATTTTTTTTTAAGACTTTCTTTCCGACCAAAAATACTACTTCATCCTCATAATATTCCGTTTTAATATTAAAGAAGTAAATATGTAATATTGTGAAATTTTAAAATAAAACATGACTTCTTTCAGCAAAAAATAAATGAAAAATTAGTCTCCTAATATTCTGACTTTTTATATTAAAAACCTAAACATATATTGTTATAAAACTATATTCAGTATTCTGTACTTTTTTTTTCTAAATGTCAAAATCTTCAAAAAGAACATGTGCACAATTAAATTAATGCTTGAATCATATTCAGGATGCTAAATGAAGGCTGCATCTTGTTTTTGTATGACATTGTTGTTTTTATGGTGGCCCTTAGGACGCCTTTGTAATTCAGCATGTAAAGCAACTTGCCTGATCCTTTTGTGTGACCTTTGCCATATGAATGATGCACAGCAGCCCTCAGAATAAAAAAAATAAATTGCTCATGATGATCACATTAACTTTTCAGTTAACATTTTTGGAAAAAAATTAAAATAAAATAAAGGCCATTAGCATTCATGTATTAGCGCCTGGCTTTGTGTCTATGTTGACTCTAACGTCTGCGCAGGGGGAGAAAGGCGAGCCGGCGATTATCGTCTCTGAGAACGGATCCTTCTACAACCTTTCTGCTTTCAAGGGCGATCGAGGATACAAGGTGATGATCTTCAGCACACATTTCTGATACTTTTTTTTTTTTAAGACACATTGATGAGGACAAAGTTTGTTTATTGTCTCAAATTGTCTGCAGGGTGAGATTGGTGCAACTGGACTTCATGGACCACTCGTGAGTCTTTGAATTAAAAAAAAAAAAAAAAAAAGAAAGAAAACATGATTGATGACGCCGCGTTCAAGGACTGACGGTCTTTTCTTCCCAAACAGGGACCGATGGGAATGCCGGGACCAAAAGGGGCCTTGGGCTTCCCTGGACGACCAGTAAGCAACAAAAGTTTTAGTGCACTTTTTTTGTTTTGTTTTTTTGTTTTTTGAGAGCTCAGTTCATTCTGCAGTCGTACTGATTCAACACAACATATCTCATTGCTCTCTTTTTTTTAATGTGCATATGTGCGCATTTGTGTGCGTGTGAATTTGTGCTCATTAATTCACCTGAAAGTGGACTGGCACATAAAAAATCGGCCCTGGCATTTTGACTCCGGGCCCACCGGCCCGGCCCAGCCCGACTCCTGCATAACATGGAGTTCTGCCACTGATGTTTATTGATGATGTTTTCAGTTTGCTATCTATTTTCGAATTGGATTAACAGACTGGTCCCTCTAAATTGTGGGCCACTCTCTTGGGGTAAAACTTAGGGAAATAATTAATGAAAAAAACATTACATCGGCCCCAAAATAGGCCGGCCCACTGGGCATCTGCCCTGTATACCAGATGGCCGGTCCAGCCCTTCCTGAAACCGAATTAAAAAAACAAATGACCCTTCACCTTAACCGGATCCTTCAGAGTCTCACCAGAATCGCGAAGTTCAGAAAGGGTCAAGAGACCAGAGGAAAGATCAAATGAAAGAAAGATGAATCAAAGTGGTTTCAAACGAAGGATTCATTGGCATTTACAAGCAGTTGACGTGAGTTAACATTGACAAAAACAACAACAAACGCATTATTAGGGACAGGGAATTTCTTTCAAGCTGATGAGCACAATTAGAAAAATGCAATTTTTTTAATCGTTTGTTTGTTTGTAGGGTCGTACTGGTCGGATGGGACACAAAGGAGAGAAGGGAGAATCAGTCAGCAAACCTGTAAGTCCCGACGTGAAGAAAATCATGCGCATTCTTATAAGAAGTGATCCAAAAAGAGTTCTCATTGAATGTGACTCCGCCCAACAGGGACTCCCAGGACCTCCCGGACGACCGGGCCGCCCCGGAATGTTCCGATGCCCCAACGGCGTAAGGAAGCACGAGCAAATACTCATCCACAATATATATCATGTTTATAATTTCAGTGAGCCAAACTTATCATGATTAGCTTCATGCTAATATATTATAAAAAACACTATAGACTAGGCTAATATATGCTAATTGAAATAAGCACTGACCTGTATATATGACTGGATAGCCGATAGCCCATACAAGCCAGTGCAAGTCACAGGTCGGCCATCTCGTTACTCCCATCTCGCGAGCAGACTACTTGATAAACTATATATATGGTATACTTACAGATGAGACATATACAGCTTGTAGGCAGTTAGTATAAGGCCGGAGGCGGGATTAGGAGTTTGTGATCACTATTTTTTTTTAACAAGTAATAATAATAATAATAATAATAATAATAATAGTAAAAATAATAATAAGTGGACGGTATGCGCTGCTTTGAAGACCATCTTTTTCTTTGTTGCTCAGTTCCTTAGAACCCAATTTTGTAAACAACATTAAGCATATAATTTCTACATGTATTTAAGGAAAGTTGTAAAATGTCTGAAGTCCTCTTGTTTATGTTTAACACATTTAAAACAGCATAAATCATGCTGTTTCTACTAAGTACTGTCTCCAATGTGGATCCTGTAAACCCGCTTCCCCAGGGGATGGGTTAAATGCGGAGAACAAATTTCACCCCACTTCGGTGGATGTGACAATCAGTGGTAATTAATAGGATCGTATGCCGAGAAACCATTTCTTGGGAGGAGCAATATGGCTGCCTCGCGACCTCACAAGTCTTGGCCTATTGGCAATGGAAAGGAGCTCCTCTCTCTGCTTTTTCTTGCTTTTTAATTGCGCTCCACATCTTCCAGTAGAGCTCAGTGCTGCCTTGGCAAATTGTGGCACCACGTGGTACTACTCTGACGTAGCTTATTTGCTAACACTTTGCCACTTTTTACAGACGGTGTTTCCCATCGCTGCCAGACCCTTCTGCAAAATTCCGGTCAGTCACATTTTTTCACTGACAGCAGAATTAGCCTCATCTCTCATTATCAATACATCAAGTCATTACTGACCAGCTGTGTTCAATCCTCAGCTCCATCCCAACGGGAGCGCTATGATATGTAAGTTTCGCAAAATTGATTGCTGATAATAATGAGAAGATCACTTTGAAAAAAAATCAATCTTGTTTGTGTTGCCAAGTTGACGACGGGACGAAAGGACAAAAGGGAGAACGAGGCCTTCCTGGCATTCCGGCGCCACCTAGTAAGTCAAACCTCCAAAATTGGCACTCTATTTTGCATATTTTTTTTTTTATACATACAGTATACTACTTACGAACGTCTCTTCATACGAAATTTTCGAGTTACGAAACGCCTCAACGGGAAAATATTGCCTCTTGCTACGAAAGAAATTTCTAGATACGAAAGGTAAAAATACATTACCGAACGCAAAATACTTTCGGCTATGGCTATTTCCTACCATAGGTACCTATGAGCGTAAATACTAGATCGGTGTTTGTGCATCGTTCTAGCATCCCATTGGCTAAGAGGAACCTTTACCATAGGTATCTATGAGCCTAGATACTAGATCGGTGTCTATACAGCGTCCTCATCATTCATCCCGCGGCCCATGAAGTGTTCCGATAGTTTTTCGTAAATGTATGAACTAACGGCCAACGAATTTGTGCAAAAATTCAAACAATTGGTGATTGATGAAGGCACAGTAAGTTTTTAATTACGACGAGACGGGCCTTTTTTTTTGTTGGAAAAAAGATGCCTCGCCATACCGGAAGTTTCCATGACGTTTCAGAATTTGTTAAAAAGAATCGGCCAGAAAAAGTGTTCACCAGTCGGGTGTTTGCTCACTAAGATGATGTTTGCCTTGGACATTTACAAAGCATTGTTTAAAAACAAAAAAACAACAACAAAAAACATCCTTGGATCAGTTCTTTGCAAAACACCAGGCAGAAAAAACACTTCTGAGAGAGAACATGAACCAAAGAGGGCAAAAAACGATGAGGACAGCAGTTAAGGTAAATGACCATCATTTTTATTCTTTACTCTATTCTTTGTTATTTACATTATGCACAACTCTCATTTATTGTGCAATAATCTAATTGTAACATGTATTTGTTACATGTTTTGATGCATTTTTATGCTTTATAAAACATTTATGTCTGAATTTTGGGAGGCTCGGAACGGATTAGGGCATTTACATGGAAAATGCGTCTCTACTTACAAAATTTTCTACTTAAGAACTTTCTTCCGGACCCAATTAATTTCGTAAGTAGAGGTACCACTCTATTTGAAATATTAACACTCTTCATTGGGTACACCAGCCTGCGCAGTGTAATGAGATTTAATAGAATATTTGCAGAGTGTTGTTTCAAATATTTTTATTATTATTTTCTTTTGAAAATGGGGGGCTCAACAAGACTGAAAGGTTTTGGTGAGAACTTGCATCCTGGTATGTAATTGATCATCATGATCATCTTGATGTTTATCATGACCGGTAGTGGTGTGCGATGCTGCAAATTTTTGGTATCAAGCTGATATCAAAGTAAATACAGGGCCATTATCGCCGATATCAATATTGATACTTTTCGAAAATTATGGGATATATCTATATATTTATTTTAATTCATTCATTCACTCACAGCCATTTTGACTAAAGCAACCCCTTCACTCTCAGCTGTTTGGCTGGTTTTTGACCGATTTTACAAGGCCCACAGAATATTGTGTTCTATTGCTATAAAAGCATTGAACTTACCAAAAGAAAGATTAAAGTCTCTTCTTTCATCAGGAAAAAAAATTATATTTCTTTTTCCGTTTTGCAGCAATTAGCATTAGAATATAGCTGTGTTTCATCATTATTCACAAATCTGTTTAAAACTGTGGGGAAAAAAACGCTTGGTGCAACATGGCCCTGGTTGATCTCTTATAATCTGCTGCCACCGGCTGGCCGTTTGTGTAATAACTGCCATTTCTTCAACCGGTCTTTGCACTTGAGAGGCTGCATCAAAGTCTTCTGTATGCGTTAACATAAAAAAAAAACGTATAAATATGTCTTTGGGATACTTAAAACATTTCAAATAGAACGTATTTATATGTTTTGGGGATTAAATGAATTAAGTTAGCAGTATCATTGAATTTCTTAATTAATAATAAAATAAAAACAATCAATTTTCAACATTTAAGTGTTTTCCTTTTTTTTTTTTTTTAAACAAGTGACAAAATTAGGACAAAATTTGTTAATAAACAGACATTAAGTACTTTTGGAGACTTTATATACTTTATCAATGTTTTTTCCAGAAACATTACAACCATAACAATTTTTTTTTTTTTTTTTTTTACTTTCTTAAAGTGCACATTTTTTTTTATTTTTTTTTTTTTTACTTTCTGAAAGTGCACAAAGTGATACTGACTTAGTATCGATAATATCGATATTTGGATCGATCTGCCCACCACTAACGACAGGATGTGCAGAAAAGATGATTAAATCATGCCATGTGCAGGTCTACTTTAAAAATGTGTCAAGATAGTGTACATTTTTTATTTCTAACGACGTTTTCTTCCTCTGCACGTCAGACACGTTCAAAGGACGCTTGGTAAGTTCCAATTACATCATCATGAGGAGATTTTCTTTTGGGATTTTCTTGATTTAATGTGTGGTTGGTTGTGTGTGTCAGGGAGTGAAGGGCGAGCCGGGCCTTGACGGCGACAAAGGAGAAAAGGGCGACTCGGGGTTACCTGGGCAACCAGGTGCTCCCGGGAAACAAGGGCCAGTGGTGAGAGCCGTTGCCGTGGCGACGCAATCGCGCCCTGTTCAAATGAGACAACTCAACTTGGAATGTTTATTTTATTTTATTTTATTTTATTATTTTTTTTGCGAAAACTCTCCAGGGACCCAAAGGCGAGTCTGTGCTGGGACCACAAGGCCCCCGCGGAGAACCAGGCACTCCCGGCACCCCGGGCTTCGGCAGACCCGGTCCAGCTGGACCCCCAGGACCACCAGGGCAAACCGGAAGCTGGTCGTTGGGCTTTGGAAAAAAAGGTGTGTGGATCGAATCGATCATGTTCGGACTTTCCATCCCATAATAAGCAACATTGAATAACTTTTTTTTTTTTTTATATAACATGTTTGCACAGATGTGCTTATCCCCGGACCGCCCGGGCCACCTGGACCCCCCGGTCCACCCGGATCACCTGGCTCACGCGGACCTTTCGGAGGCTCAGCCGCCGTACGTTCAGTTCACGCGAATTCTCGCTGGATCGGATTTTTGCGAACGTTTCGCACGATTTTGTGACGTCCAATTATATGTTAACGGAATCGGACACTTTTGTTTTTTGTGTATTTATTTCCAGGTGAGTACGTTTTCCACGCTGGACTCGATGAAGCAGAAGACGGCCCGGGAGGCCGAGGGCATGCTGGCCTACGTCATGGACTCGGGAAGTCTCTTCCTCAAGGTGTCCGAGGGCTGGAAGGAGATACAGGTATACGGCAATCAATCAGGAAATATCAAACTAA
Organism: Festucalex cinctus; assembly: GCF_051991245.1. NCBI lineage: Eukaryota > Metazoa > Chordata > Actinopteri > Syngnathiformes > Syngnathidae > Festucalex > Festucalex cinctus. The sequence goes on along the minus strand of NC_135430.1, from coordinate 5,366,560 downwards.
TACGACGATTGCCTGTAAATACAACATCGGAAGACATATGGAGTATACGTAAAAAACAAGTTCTGCTATTTCATCCAAATATATTTCAAATGCTCATCAGAAAGGAAGCACTTTGTTCGCAATGTTTTGAAATTTTAGATCTCAAAACTCGCAGAAACAAGCTATTTGTGAAAAGATACATTTTCTCCACAACAGTGACTTTGACACGAATATTTTTTGTTTAGCGACGCTCTGTAAATTAGGTTTAATGCGACAAAGGCTTTGATCATTCACGTCATCCTTGAAAACGTTCCATTTCATCAGATTCGTCATGTTTCATCCTAGAATTTCATACACCGGCAGCCTGTTGAAAAGAGATACAATGCTGCCATCTGCTCGCCATAGTTTGTGGCTGTTTTTGATTCCACTACCCATTGAGCAGGCAGCACTCCACTTAGAGGTTGCATTTCCCATTGATTTAAAAAAACAAAAACCAAACAAACATAGTTGACGTCATTTAACGTTTATGGGGGCATACATCGTGATTTTACTAATCGTTATTAAACGTTTTTTGGCGGCCAAAGAGTTAAAATAAGGCCGATATCGCGAAATACAGGAAGTCATCGAGTTCTTAGCAATGTAACCTGAATTTCGACTTAAGTCGAATTTCCCCATTAAAGTCAATATTTACATCAAAATAATTTGAATTAAAAAAAATCTAAAATACATTCAAATAAAAAAAATACTGATACAATGACTGATACAATTCACTACTGCACTCTCTGAAAAAAATCGCCTCCTCACCCTTTCTTTTTATTTGGTTTCCACGCCCCTAGTTCCATGGGTGTTCCAACCCTAATAATGCAAATGCAAAACATAATTGGAACACAGTGTACTTAATGAAAATGTGCACTGCTAGCCAACATTATCAAGAGGTAATTACAATTCATTAAGAATACATTGAGTTTGATTATTTTTCCGCATAAAATTTTTTTTAATTTCAACTTTGACTAAGTGCACAAAATATTAAACATGTTTTTTGCCTTCATTTTCTTTTTTTTTTTCCTCCCTAGCTTGGCAGTCTGGTCCGCCTTTCCAGTAACGTCCTCCCACAGGACGAGGTGCGTGTTCAAACATACAACAGGATTTGATGATTCCATTCATTTTGAATGATCAATTATTAACAATAACAATTTGGCGTCCGTTTAGCCTCGCGCCGCCCAGCAAATCTCCGGCGGCACAGTCGAGCGAGTGCGCGCCGCCAACGCCAGGGTGAGGAGCGTTCGCCACACTTGATCTATATAGATTTGATTGATATATAATATAATATAATATAATATATATATATATATGGATGTGTTGTTCAGCTGAACTTGGTGGCCCTGAACCAGCCGCACACGGGCGACCTGTCGGGCCTGGACGCGGCCGACCGGCTGTGCTACCAACAGGCCAAGGCAATGGGCCTGCCCCCCAACTACCGCGCCTTCGTCTCCTCCAACAAGCAAGACCTGGTCCACGTGGTCTACCCGGGATTCAGGGACACGCTGCCCGTCACCAACCTCAGGGTCAGTCAGTTCCCACCCCCTACAGGTCAAAAGTGGATTTAAAAAGGGTTCTGACGCCGCGTGATTACCTCCTCACAGGGAGACGTACTCTTCAGGAACTGGAGGTCCATCTTCAGCGGCGAAGGCGGAGCTTTCAACAGCCGGATACCGATTTACTCCTTTGACGGGCGCGACGTCTTAGCCGATCCGTTCTGGTCAGTAAACCACATCATTATACTCTAAGAATAATGATTTGTTTTTTTAGATCCACATCTATGGCAGTAATGGAGCTTGTGGAAGAAATTGACACTAGTAGAGATAACAAAGAATTTACAGTTGGGATTTGTATTTATTTAAAAAAAAAAAACAAAGTATTTGATACGATAGATCATAACATATTAAGGGAAAAGCTGCAAAGATATGGCATAAGAGGTCTGTCATATAGATGGATTCAGAGAGATTAAGTTTAACTACATGATAGAAACTAGGATGAGTATTTTAATCATTTCAAATCAACTGAAGAACATTATTTCCAAGACAAAAAGTAAACATATTTTTCAAAGACAGTCATATTTAATTTCTATTTTCAAGAAGATTAGTAAAAGAAAAGAAACAAATGATATTTTTCAAGAAAGTTAATGCCAGAATTAGTAGTTTTTTTGTTTTTGTTTTTTTTTCAAGGAAAAAAAAATCCCTCAAAATATTTTACGAAAATTTTTGATGGCAAAAAAAAACAAAAATGTTTTTTTTCTTTAACAATAGAAAACGGGAAAAATTGAATCATGTACAAAAAAATCTAAATATTTTAAAAAAGGAAACATTATTTTTAGAATTAGTCCTCAAAAAATAGAAAAGGGAAAAACATGGAATCAAGTACAAAAAAAATCTAAATATTTTAAAAAAGGCAACTTTTTTTTAGAATTTGTAGGTTTTGTTTTTGTTTTGTTTTTTTGTTTTTTTGTTTTTTTTTTTCAAGGAAAAAATTCCCCCAAAATATTTTAAGAAACTTCACAAGAAAGTCTTATTTGGAAAAAGAAAAAAAAAAAAAAAAAAAAAAAGCAGGATTTTTGATGGAAAAAACTATTTTTGTTGTGGATAACTTTTTATTCCCCCCAAAAATAGGGAAAAAATGGAATCATGAAAAAAAAAAAAAAATCTAAATATTTTTCTAAACAAAAAAATCATAATCCTAAATGAATGCTGTCATTTTTTTTCAAGAATTTTTTATTTACTAAAAGCTGTGTTTTATTGAATGAACATCAATATAAAAATGTATTATTTCTCAAAAAAGTTATGTTTATTTTAAAGTTTTTTTAAGAAAAAAAAACCTATTTTCAAGTTTCTTTTCAAGAGAAAATATTTTTTTATAGAAAGTCATTATTTTTAGAAAATATAATTAAAAAAAAAAACCCAGTTATATATTTGCAAGAAAAATCATCTTTTTGAAGGCAAAAAGTATTATCAGTCAACTAAAATTAAGATTCTTGGCAACCAAAAAAAAGAAAAATTATTTTTAAATAGACGTCAAAAGTTAAACAGAAAGCATTTCGTCTGAAATCCAAAGTTGCGTTTTTTTTTCCTCCTCCTGCGTTTTGTCATTTTTGCCGTGTTTGTGCGCGTCCCTGAAGGCCCGAGAAGAGCATCTGGCACGGGTCGAGCGTGCGAGGCCTGCGCGTGGCGGACAAGCACTGCGAGACGTGGCGCGCCGACCACGTGTCGGTGGCGGGCCAGTCGTCCCGGCTGACCTCGGGCCTCCTGCTGGGCCAGCAGACGCGCAGCTGCTCCAACGACTACGTGCTCCTCTGCGTGGAGACCCACAAGAACCCCTGAGACCCGCCTTCGTCTTGGAGTTGGAACCCCTTTGAGATGTCCCGCCCGTGTCGCATCGTCCCTTTGGCACATAAGATGAAGCATTGATGGGGCCAGTTTTTGCTTTTTTGTCCAACTCTGGTAGGGAACGCGCTAGATTTTTAGATTGCTGCATCAATTGCTCCAAACCCAAGAGACTTTTTTTGTTTGTTTGTTTGTTTTTTTTTAATCCCAAATGGTCCCACATTTCCCACTCCAAGGGAAGTAAAAGACAGCTCAGGAGGGGAGGGCTGTTTTGTTTTTGTTTACAGGTTGTCACGGAGATGTTGAACAACTACTTGCCAGGGGCCGATCAATTTGATGCACTGTACTTCATTTTATTTGCTACAACTTTTCTTTCATGTGTGGGCTATTTAATTTAAATCCATTATTTATACTGTTACAGCACATAAACATGAAATCCAAAAGATGAAATCTGAGAATGTAATTTATCATTTGTTTGTTTTGTGTTTTTCAACTTTTTTTTTGCTACTATAATAGAATGGAGAAGAGTTGGGTTTTATCTTGCGATATGTTTTCATGCTGAAAAAAAAAATGTAGAAAAACAAATTCCAAGTATTGGTTGTTGTTTTGTTCAACAGAATAAAGGATTTTCTTTTCATAAAAATCTGCTTGTGTGTTCTTTATTGACAGTACAAAAGTCATCGTTTGATCATGCAAACAACTTGTGTCAGCGTCCAACAACGCTAACATTTTGTCAAGTCTTCGCGTTAAACTGAATGACGAATAAAAGCAAGGAAGTCATAACTAAACTCAACTTTGTTTACAGAGCACTTCAAAAACAACAAAAGGGCTGCAAGGAAAGTAAAAATCAGACATAAAAACAATTCCAGTAAAACAAATAGATAAAAATAAACATATATATATATATATATATATATATATATATATATATATATATATATATATATATATATATATATATATATATATATTTTTTTTTATTTTTTATTTTTTTATTTTTATTTTTTTTTTTATTTTTTTATTTTTTTTTTTTTTTTATTCGGTGGATGACTGGTTAGCACGTCGCCTCCCAGTTCTGAGGACTCCGGTTCGAGTCCAGGCTTCGGCCATTCCTGGGTGGAGTTTGCATGTTCTCCCCGTGCCTGCGTGGGTCTTCTCCGGTTACTCCGGTCTCCTCCCACATTCCAAAGACATGCATGCGTTAATTGGGCGCTCCAAATTGTCCCTAGGTGTGCTTGTGAGTGTGGATGGTTGTCCGTCTCTGTGTGCCCTGCGATTGGCTGGCAACCAGTCCAGGGTGTCCCCCGCCTACTGCCCAGAGCCAGCTGAGATAAGCGCCAGCACCCCCCGCGACCCTTGTGAGGAATAAGCGGTCAAGTGGATGGATGGATATATATTCGAAAAATGAGTGTGGTTGCGTATTAGTTGCCTAAATAACGGATTAAATAATCGATAGGAAAATTCTAAAAAGATTTGTTTGTGACAACTTTGGCAATAAAAAAAAAAAACTCATGACTTTCATGTATAATGTAAGACACTGATAATTTTAACACTTGGAACAAAAGACGCAAAAGTAAATGGCTTTCCAATCGCGGGTAAATGGAAGGCGAACTTTATTTAATTTTTTTATTTTTTTTTTTATTTTTTAGCCAGTGTACCTTTTGGAATTTGGACTTAAAAAAAATCACCCCCAACTAACGGATTTTTTTTCCGGAAGTTGTGTGCTGACGTACTTCCGGGCTAACGCCGGACGCCGGAGCATGCTAGGTGACTGCTGGGGTTTAAAGTCCAAAGGTGAGCAAACTCCCTGTAATCGATTTTCGTCGTCCTGGAGTTGTTTTTTTCCCCCCCATGACTTTTATCGACGAGCAGTTGGCGAAGAGAGGCCGCCGCGCGCTCGAGTCGTCTTTGTCGTCGTGTTTCTCTTTCCGAAACATGTTTGCGCTCATGTGTTGCGTTTCTCTGCTGCTTTTGTTCCGCTTGCCGCCGCTTGACTCCGCCACGCAAGCTAGCAGCAACGACGAGCCCATCATAGGTCGGTCGATCGGTCGCTTCATTTGCTTTTGACAACTTTGACAACTTGTCGCATTCGAAATGGATTGATGTATTTTTTGTTGTCGTGTTGAAGGGATTGTGCGCAAGATCTGTACACACCCACCGAAAATCACAATGCCTACATCGCTGCTTCTTATGTCAAGTTCTTGGAGGCGGCAGGAGCCAGAGTGGTGCCCATCATGTCAGAACGCCATTAAAACAAAAACAATTATCAGCTTCATCATAGTGGTGATTTAACCTTGTGCGTTGAACTTTCTCTCGTTGCAGGATCAATCAAACCGATGAAGAGTACAGGAGACTCTTCAACTCCATTAATGGGTACGTACTCTTGGACCGAGGTGAAGTTACTTTCAAGTTGGATATTGGCGAATGGCGATACATTCGGAATCAAGCCCAAAAAAACCATTTTAGTGTGCAACAATTATGGAAGCCCATTCCCGCCAGTAAAAAAAAAAAAAAAAAAAAAAAAAAAAAAAAAAAAAAAATCGCCGTCAGAAACCGCCAGTGGATTTTATTTTTTTATTTTATTTATTATTTTTATTTTTTTAGTTTTTATTTTTTTTTACACGTTCAAACGAGAATCCTCCAGTGGGGGGGGAAATCTATCAGACTTCCATGCGGCATGTTGTGCCCTCCAGTGGTGAGCAAAGTTTGAAACAGTTATGAATACCACGTCACACTCAACGACAATCTAAGTCGTATTAAAACGAGAATTCCATACCATGCGGCAAGCGCAAGCCCTCCATCGGATTCAACCACACGCGGATTCAAATTTCAAGCCATTTTTACGTGCTGTCGATGCTGGCGCATCACCCAAAATGAGCGTATTGGCAATCTGAAGAAACCGTTGGTCACCCGTCCAGTTTGTGCAACCGTGCTTCAACGTGATGGGCTATTATCGCATATAGGTCTATAACACCACAAATCACATCATTATAATACATGTTGCCAAGTACAATTGTACAATAATTTAACAAAGTCGACTTTTAGATGCTCGTTGAGTGTGACGTGGTCTTCATAATTGTTTTAAACTTTGCTCACCACTGGAGGGCACAACATGCCGCATGGAAGTCTGACCCAAGCCCCCCCCCCCCCCCCCCCCCCCCCTACTGGCGGATTTTCGTTCGAACGTGTAATAAAAAATAAAAAAAATCCACTGGCAGTGTAAAAAAAAAAAAAATTCTCACTGGCGGTCTAAAAAAACACTGGTGGTTTCTGACGGTGGGATTTTTTTTTTTTTTTTTTTTTTTTTACTGGCTGGGCGGGAGCAAAAAAAATGTTGTTGTTTTTTTTCTTTATTCTATTTATTTATTTTATTTTATTTTTACTGGCGGGAATGGGCTTCCATAATTGCAGAAGTTACGGTTAAATTCGCACGATCATTCCAGGATGGATGTTACATTAAACCTACATTACGTGCACTGATTTTGTGTCCACTTTATGACCAGGAAGCTATTGAGCTCGAATGCTCCTTTTTTTATGTGTAAAAATGATCACAGAAGCTAAATAAATGCAAATATTCAAGAACAATATTTTTCAGTGTATTAGTCGCACATGCACTCTCTCAAAATTTTAAGTCTTAAATGTTTTTTTCCCTCTAAAATAAGTATTAACATAAACAAAAATTGCAATAGGAATGAAGAAGTCATCTTAACAACTTAAAGTATTTTTTGTAATTATAACATTATATTTTATGTTCCTAATTTTTTTAAAATTTTTTTTTATTTTCATCGAATACAGTTTTTCCGGTGTCATATTACATGTCTATGGGTCACTCGTATGCTTCCTTATACTGTAGTTCAAGCAATTGTAGCCTGTGCCAAATCATGTGCCTGCTCCTTTAAATTCCTCTCTGTCACATGGTCATGTGACCCAGTGAGGGGCACATATTAAAAAGTCGGGAAATGGAATCAGGAAGTGAGTTGGGAACTTGTCAGAGAATCATCTGCAGGTGTGTTCTCTTCAGTTTTCGTGATTGTACGTCTTGGCCTTATATGGTGTTGAATCGTAGCTGAATGTTACCTTGTTAGGAGCTTCTTATTGTGCCCAAAATGTTGCGCTATCTCAGTTTGGAGGAGGTAGAGAGCGAAATCGGTGAGTCCAGATCATTCCAATTTGTTTGGTCTTCTCCATTTATTTTTTATGGAGTGTGATAGTTTACACTTTATGCCCGTTTCTGCCTGTAAAGATGTATTTTTTTGCTTTTATGCTTATTGATTGAGTGTGAGTACGGCGACATGCTATTTATTTATTATGTCATTGTTCATTTGATAGATGTTTACATACATGGGGTACAGAAATTGCTCTATCTATGTATATGAATTGAGTATTTGTATTACAGAACTCAATACTTGAGCTAATGCTTTTGCTGTAAATATGTTTGGCATTTGTCTCATTGGAGCTTTGGCCCTGTTGTACAGGCCAGCCTTTCGCTGATACCTATCAAGTGTTGTTGGACTTTGCAGTACTGCCGGATGTGCATGTGTTTGATGAGACTGTTGGACCTGCAGTGCAACTTCTTGCTTGATCATTTCATTCGATGTACAAAGAAGATTGAACAGAATTGAAATATGGATAAGCGTCTTCTACGATTCAATGGCCATTCATCCGTTTTGGCTTCGTTGTTTATAGGGATAGACCGATTATGGTCCGAGCCGATTATTAGTGCCAATATTTAGAATTTTGACAAATATCGGCATCTGCCTTTTTTTTTTTACCAACCTGAAGGTCGATAACGCTGGTATGTCACTGAATGCTTGCAAATGTAGTGAAATCTGTAAGATGTTCACAGATGTTTTGCTGACATACTGGGAACTCTCCTACACTTTCTGTATTTTTTTTTTTTTAAATAACAACCATAATAATAAAATTAAGAAATATATTGAATTTTTGGTAAAGTATCTCCAGTAGAAAACTATTTACTTGCTTAGTTTTTAACTTTGTGTAACACATGGTGATGACTGGAAGCTCCTGCCAATTTTTGTTTGAATTTTAAAAAAAAGTGTCAATTCTTTGTATGTTTAAGATTTAAAGGGGAAAAAAACATACATTTTTAAAAATGTGGTAATATTTTTTCTTTTACTGAAAAAGAATATCTGCTTGCAATATCGGTTATTGGTCTCCTTGACTACTAATAATATCTGTATCAGTCTTGAAAAAAACATATCGGTCTATCACTAGTTCTGACAATTTTTGACTGTCTGCAAAGATCTTTTGAAAGCTTTTCCAAACCCTGACCAAAACCAAAATCCAAAATGAGTCTACATTCACATGCATTTGTCGCTCAGTGAGATACAGTACAGGAAACGTTTCATTTATGGATCTATTTCAATTTCCACTTTATAAAAGGTGACACTGGCCCTGGGAACTCCCTACATGTTTTATTTTTTAAATTAATAAAATAAATAAATTACTAAATATGTTGACATTTTGTAAAAGTTTATTTCCAGTAGAAAACTTTAGGGAACTATTTACTTGCGTAGTGTTTAATTTAGCTGAACACATTGTGATGACCTTGACAGTTACCTGCAACATTTGTTATAATTTTTAAACAAAGCTTTAATAACCTATAAATAATAACCTTAAGTGTTAAAAAAAAAAAAAGATTAACTTTGTTGAAATGCCATTAAGCATGTTTAACTTTTGACATTTAATTTTGATGCTAATATTCAGCTAATATTCGGTTTGAAATATTAGTTATCAGCCTCCTTGGCTACTAATAATCGGTATTTGTGCCAGAGAAGCCATATCGGTCTATTACTAGTTGTTTGTTGTCCATTAGTGTTGTTTGTATGTCAGTGTATGTAAGAAAGAAATGTCTTGCCACGCCCTCCTTGATTCAAACACTTCGTTTGTTATAATTTAGCCCATTCAGTATCAAGTTTTTATTGCTTACCTTACTAGCTTACAGTATTGCTAGCCAATGCTAGGGCTACACATTTATTTTTCATTTTTTTGATACTAATTGTAATTGTTTCTCCGCCAGCGTGCTTTTCCCCGGAGGCGGGGCCAGCATCTTCTCATCGGGCTACCAAAGGAGCGCCAAGATCTTCTACGAGATGACGCTGGAGGTAGGAACGCCATCTCACGACGACAGCATTTGAGCATGAGGCGTCAAAACGTGCGTGTGCAGGCCAACCGGAGAGGCGACTACTTCCCCATCTGGGGGACGTGCCTGGGCCTGGAGCAGCTCCTCCTGTTGACCAACGGCGTCTCGCTGCTCGCGCGCACAAACACCAGAGGGGTGTCGTTGCCACTCAACTTCACCCAAGGTGCGCTCGCAAGCAAGCGCGTTTGTCTGCCCAACTAAACGTTGCAGGCATCGTTATTTCTTTTGTCTTATTTTTCCCCCACTCGCAGAAGCTAAAGGGAGCAGAATGTTCCGAGGATTCCCCGCTGAACTGATGGACGCGTTGGCCTTGGAACCTCTCACAGAGAACTCGCACAAATGGAGTTTGCCAATGGAGGTACAACAAAATAGGGGGGGGGGACTCAGACGCACAAGAAACAAGTAGGATCTTTCTTTCCTTATTTTTTTGGTGGGGGGGTATACATGGTCGTTTAAAAAAAAAAACAAAACAAAAAAACACACCTGACTATACATTTTCATAGTTCGGAGCTTGAATTGCAATGTTTTATCAAGTTTTTATGAACTGATTATTATTATTATTATTATTATTTTTTAAAGTCTTACAAAGAAAGTTTTGGGAGAAAAAAGTAATGAAATTTTCATCGCGCTGAAACTTGAATTGCGATGTTTTTATGTTTTTTTTTTTTTTTTTTTTTTTTAAGTAGAAAAAATCTCAGTCTTACAAGAGTTTTTGAGAGAAAAAAGTAATGACATTTTGATAGTGCTGGCCTTGAATTGCAATGTTTTATCAAGTTTTTATGAACTGATTTTTTTATTTTTTTTATTTTTTGTAGGCATTCAACAGCAGCAACACCCTGACCTCATTCTATAAAGTTCTGTCCACCAACACAGACGGGAAAACCGAGTTCCTGTCCACAGTTGAAGGTTTGAATGACTTGAAATGTACTTTGTACTTGGGCTGAACGATTATGGAAAATAATCAAATTGCGATCCCCCCCAATTGCGATATCGTGATTTCTCCCCCAAGGTCCTTTTAAATGAATTTTTTTTTTTTTAACCCAACAAAAAGTTAATTATACTGAACAATATCAGATCTATCATATATTACAGGATGTTAAGATAAAGGCAAATGAAGCCTTTAAATGTTTTTTCTATTGGTTACAACTTACCAATCAACATACCCAACTTTTAATGTTGCATGAAACATGACATGTAAGCACTGTATTTATAAATAAATTCAGTATTCCAAAAAAAACTAAATTAAACTTAGCAATCTTCAGTCAGTAAACTCACACATGCTAAAGTATAGACAAAGTAAAATTATACCTGCTTTTATGACATAACATCTCCGATTTGATTTCAATTGCGTGTTTAACCGCAAATGCAATTAATCGTTCAGCCCTACTTTCTACTCTTCCTTACTTTTTGCGACTGACGTGACGTGACCTAACGAATGCTCTTGTGTGCCCCTTTTGTAGCATTGGATTACCCCATTTACGGCACGCAGTGGCACCCGGAGAAAAACGCCTTTGAGTGGCGGAAGCCGTACGTGGCGCACACGCCCTCGGGAGTTCGCGTCACCTTCTTCATGGCCGAGTTCTTCGTGAGCGAAGGTAACGCCATCGGGCTCGTTGGCGCACGTCGACACACAAGCCGGTATTTGCTCAAAGTTGCGCTTGTTTTGTTTGTCGCCGCAGCCAGGAAGAATTTCCACAGATTCGCCACGGAAGACGAGGAGACGCAAGCGCTCATTTACAACTTCTGTCCTGTTAAAAGCAGCGCAAACAGCAGCTTTGAGCAAATATATTATTTCTGACGTGTGCGCCAAATGTTCACTTGACACTTCACGTTTGGATACGACCTCACGGCAAACCACATTTTATTTGTTCCGACGTGAATATCACTTCAAGGGATACTTAACTAATTGAACAAGTTCATATTTTGTCCAGAATTAATTTGATGACTTATTTTAATGTACCAATTAATAGATTAAAAAAAAAAAAAAGTTTCCTGTTGCTGTCGACTGACGATGACATCACCTTTGCTGAGGAAGTGAGTAACGGCCAATCATGGCTCACCTGTTTTCTGGGTTTGGTCAGTAAATTGAGCCGTGATTGGTCGTTATCTACTTCCTCAGCTTGGGATGTAATGATATCCAAACGTCACCATACGATATTACCACGATATGAAGCTCACAATACGATAATTATCAAGATATTGTGTGGAGGTTGGCGATATTTAAAAAGGTATATTTATAAAATATTGTAAAAAAATGAGCTCATATTTAAAAAAAAAACAAAAAAAAAAACATTATGCTTTTGTACGTAACAGCAATGTTGTTGTGGTTATTATTAATAATAATATTATGTTAATGCATGCACACATTGAGACTTGCATATTGACTTATTTCACTCATTATATTGATTATTGACATATTGACTTGCTTCACATGCATATTTTCAACATCGAAGGGCCAAAACATCCCTAATGAATATTAAATTGCACTATTAAAAAAAGCTAGCCACCAGAGGGTGCTAGAACTGCACAAATGGAAATTAACCCGTTTTTGTTTTTTTAAACAGGTGTTACGTTGAAAGGGATACTTTACTTGTTTAGCCATTTTTTGGCAGTCAAACATTAATATTTTGCCTACAATAAATGTGATGTTTTCATTATTTTACATAAGCAAATAATACCTTTAAAAAAAAAAAAAAAAAAAAAAATTCCCACTTGCTGTCGGCTGAAAATGATATCACAAGGGCTCAGGTCACCAATCTCAGCTCACCTGTTTTCTAGGTTTGGTCATGTGACTTTCACAAGCTGAGCTTTGATTGGTTACCCGAGCCCTTGTGTTGTCATTTTCAGTTGACAGCAAGTTGCAGAATGTGTTTTTAAAAGGTACTAATTGTACGCGAAAAATAATGAAAGTATCAAATTAATTATAGACAAAATATTAACTTTTTATTGCTATAATGGGCTGAATAAGTGAAGTATCGCTTTAATGGCATTTATATCTTGTGAACATGACGACGGCGATATTGTGGCAGTTTTAATATCACAATATCGCGCTTATCGTTACATCCGTATCCTCAGCACAGGTGATGTCGTCATCGGTTGACAGCATGTAGAAAAATGACTTTTGAAAGGCATTAGTTGTACATGAAAAATCATGAGTTACCATATCGTACACAAAATATTTTTTACTGCTGAAAATGTCTCAAACAGTCAAGTATCCTTTAAAGGGAGACTTGAGCCACTTTCAAAATGTTTTGTCTATAATTGATATGACATTATTTTTCATGAACAAATTCTACCTTACGACAGCAAGTGGGAAAAATATTTTTTAATATAATTAAATTGAATTCATATTCAATCGAGAGCAAGTAGAAAAAATGTTTTGAAAGTATTAAGTTAGGAAAAAATAATGAAGTTATCAAATTTAATTCTGGACAAAATGAGCTTTTTACTGCTGAAAATTGCTCAAGTAGTCAAGTCTCTTCATCATTTCAACATCCGCCATCAGATGGCGCCAAAGCTGTACTTTGTACTTTAATATTGACCTAGTAAGCTTCAGCGTGAACAACAAAAAATATATATATTTTTTCTTCCTCAGTGAATTATGAAAGATAAATCTGAATGTGAATTGACTCGGAACTGTAGAATGTCGTGTAGTCCATCTATCTCGCTGCTGCTGTTTACTACTTAGAGTAACTTTTAAGGAAACATGTTTACACTAATATTTAATGCCGCACAGTTTAAGCTACTATGAAGCAAATCCTTTGAAGTATTAATTGAAAGACATTTTTGTTTGTGTTGTATTTCGCTTCATGTCATATTGGAGCTAATGTCAATATGACGCGACTGAGACATCATATTGATGAAATGCATATTTTTCATTGATAAAGTAGTGTATGTATGGTTTGTGTGCAACACAGACACGCAAACGTCAAATACAAGTTTTCATTTTATTTGTAGTCAGCTGCTCGTGAAATGACACACGCACTCTCAGGGTTTAATATATATACTACCAGGAAGTCATTTCTCATCTCTGAATATGAATGTTTGATCAAATAAATACAGCAATGAATCACAAACATTGACGTCTTTATTTGAACATTTACGTGATGACACCATTTTGTGTCTTTCTTTGCCGCAGACAATGTTTAAAAAAAAAAAGAAAAGGGGAAAAAAAAGTAAATTGTCTCCAGTGGCATTTATCACTTCTCAATTCATATTGCAACCGACAAAATGATTTGTAATAATTCTTCATAAAATATGGTCTTTGATTCAGGAACATTTTTACCTGGCAGAGATGCTAATGCTAATCTGACAACATGGAAATCGAATTGATGTTTTCCCATGAAAGAACATTCAAGATGTCAACAGTGTGGCAATATTCATATACAATGAAACAAAAATGATGATGATGATGAAATGTTTAACTTTGTAATTGAACCCACAGATTCAACACTAATGGCAGTAATGACTCTTTTGCCTTCACCTTTTTGATCTGAGGAGATATTAATACTTTTATAAGCATTGCTTTATTTGTTTTGGCCTTTTGAAAGCGATAAACCATGCGGACTCCTTACAAGTTAGCCTTGTGCTAATGTGTCACAGCCGATAACGGCGAGTTCGTTTACAGAATATTAAAAAAAAAAAAAAAAAAAAGTTGTTAGCTCTCAAAAAACAAACAAATGTTACCTCAATGTTACCTACGTTACCTTTTAGCGCGTTAGCTTCATGTCAAGATGAGTGAAATGGAAGAATTTGTGATTAATTCAATTTGTAGTTAACTTTCACTGTCTTCACACTTGTCAAACGTTCTAACATTTCTCGTACACGTCCTCGTTATCTTGAAAAGAGACACTTTTATTTCCTTTAAAAAGTCCCGCTAACAAGCTTAGCTTCTCTATGCTAAAGCTAGCTTGACTATTTTAGTGGACGCTGTACTTGGGATGTTTTTGACAAAAATAAGGCAGTAAGGTGACAAGGAAATTTGATTAAAAACAATATTTTGTCCTCTTTCCCAATTTTTTTTTTTTTTTTTTAGTTGAAACGACAACAGGGGGGAAAACATGAAAATTTTGTGTGCAATGCTGCATTCGAGGATGGTGGGATATATCCGAGTTGGTTTTTCCCAGTTCCGACCTGAAGTTGGAGGTGAACGTAAACAACCAAAATGGTGGATAGCGGTAAATTGTTTTTTTATTTGGTTTCTTAAAGGAACAGTTCGGATTTTTTGACATGAATCTCTATTTCATCCTCACCTCCAGCATGTGCGATCATCACTGACTTACCTCTGACAGTGTTCTGTGACACGAGTTCTGGTCCGGTGTTGGTCGAGAGGACAGTAGGCCAGCAAGTTGACTTGGGTCACGGAATTAAAGCGTTTTTCTTCTAAAAACAATTAAGTGTTCAAAAGAGTGATACATTTTGCATCACTAAACTCCTTTCTGAAAAAAGTCAGACGCCATTACCGCCAGCCACTACTTTCCTCTTCGTTCGTGTCACTGCGCGTCGCCCTGTAGCCAGATGATCAATGCATTGCAGACAGCCTTCAAAAAGACAAACAACTTGTAGATTAGTGCACGTCTATCAGCTGTATGCGGGGCACCGCGCAGTGATACGAACGAACAGAAAAATAGTGCCTGGCGGTAATGGCGTCTGACTTTTTTCAGAAAAGGAGTTTAGTGATGCAAATGTATCACTCTTTTGAACACTAATTGTTTTTAGAAGAAAAACGCTTTATTTCCGTGACCCAAGTCAACTTGCTGGCCTACTTTCCTCTCGACCAACACCGGACCAGAACTCGTGTCACAGAACGCTGTCAGGGGTAATAAGTCAGTGATGATCGCACACACTGGAGGTGAGGATGAAATAGATTCATGTCAAAAAAGCCGAACTGTTCCTTTTAAAGCGATACTTTACTTATTGAGCCATTTTTGGCAGTCAAACATGAATATTTTGCCTATAATGAATTTGATATTTTCATTGTTTTTCATGTCCAATTAGTACCTTTTTAAAAACACTTTTTGCAACTTGCTGTTGCCTGAAAATGACATCACAAGGGACCAATCACAGCTCAGCTTGTTAATGTCACATGACTGAAGCTAGAAAACAGGTGAGCTGTGATTGGTTACCTGAGCCCTTGTGATGTCATTTTTCAGTCGACAGCAAGTTGCCAAATGCGTTTTTAAAGGTACAAATTGTACGTGAAAAATAATGAAAATATAAAATTTAATAAAGGCAAAATATTCACTTTTTATTGCTATAATGGGATAAATAAGTGAAGTGTATATACTCGAGTATATTGTGTTTTCCCATTCACGGTCTGTGTTTCCAAAGGTAGAGTGACATCACGTTGTGGTCCGTCAGCGAAGTCTGGCTTCTTTTTTTTTTTTTTTTCCCTCAACTTCACAAATGGAATTTCCCGATTTCAAGGGGGCGTTCCCGTGCACATTTCCTGGTTTCAACTTGGGAAAGTACGACTTCCGAGCATCCTTGAATACAGCAATAAAATTGGATGTTTGTGTGTGCGCTATTTTACATACATTGAGAACATTAGACCAAAAAAAAAAAAAAAAAGTCGTAGTCCAACTTGAAAAGTTCATCACAACTTTATAAAATCATCACAAGTCCCACAAGTCCAAAGGCAGTTTTGTCACTGCGACCGAGCGGACGTCTGTCTCATGTTCATGATGATACATTTGACTTTTTTTGTCCCCTTCCAGAGCATCAAGTCCACGTGGGGAGCTCGTCCATCGGGAACATTTCAGTTAGCTAGCTCTCGGGGAGAGTTTTCTGGGTCCGGAGACAAAAATGACGAGGGCAGATGGAAGCGATCCTCGGCTGCTTCCGCAGGCGGTCTCAAAGTCCAGCATGCCGACCAGATAGTTGCATAAAACCGAGGCGATGTTGTTGTGCTTGGTCCAGGGTGGGCATGGAGGGTGTTTTTTTGGGGGGGGGGGGGGAGGGGGCGTGCAGCGACGAGGTTAGGGGGCGGGTCCAACCGAGGTCAGGCTTAACCCTCGTCTTCCATGTCCTCGTCCAGATCGTCATCCGGAAGTCGCTCGGGTAGCCGGAAGCACTCCTCGAAGAAGTTGACCAGTGATTGGCTGAGGTGCTGCCGGGTGGCCTCGTTGCGGATGAAGTGGCCCTCGTCCGGGTAGATCTGATCACACAGATTGGTAACGTGATTTTTTTTTTTATGATGAAACAAAGCGGCAGCTCAAGTTGATCTTCATTTGAAAAGAAAAACAAAAATGTACGCTTCCTGTGACTAACATGAAATGCTAATGCCACCTTGTGGCAGACAAACACAAATCTATAACTCCATGTGCTGAAGAAGAAAAGTGTTGTCATAATCACCTGTAAGGTGTAGTTGGCCTTTTCATGGATGAGTTGGGCAATAAGTTTGGCCGAATGCTGGAAGTGAACTTTTTCTGCGAGAAAATACAAGAAACAGAAAATATTGCAAATTGAGCTGTCCTCGGCGCCATATTCTTACCATCTGCCGTAGGATGGATGATGAGGAATTTCTTGTCCAGGAACTGAGACGCGCGGTGCGCCAGGTTGGCCATCTGCGGAGTGGGGTGAGGGAGAAACGCGTGAAAAAGGAGGACAGCGCAAAACGATCAAAATCTCATCAGAATGTGGATGGAGTACCGCGTAAGCGCGAGGGTCAGGTTTGGGCACCCCCAAGTAGCGTTCGGAAAATGCAGAAGCTGGAACCAGAAGAAGATGATGAAGGATTCACGTTAGTATTTGCTGTCGGAGTGAGAAGTCAAGGTTTCAAGTAAGGATTAAAAAGTCGGCTTTCATGCGACTGTTTCAAATGACGGTGAGCTTTCATAGAAGTGCGGTGAAGAACTAGGTTGAAGCAGGGTTGCATCGTTGTTTAAAAAAAACCCAAAATGCCTTCATGGTCTTAATAAAAGAAAAAACGCCTTACTAAACATGGTTGTTTTAGAAATAAAGCATGCTTGTGTTTTTTTTTTTTTGGGTTTATTTTTTTTATTGTTTAAAAAATGCCTGACTAGTCATGGCTGTTAGGAGAAAAAAAAGAAGAAAACATGGTCTTTTGTTATTTTATTATGTTTTTTTTGTTTAAAAAAAAAAACTGACTATTCATGGCTGTTTTAGAAAAAATGCATGGACTTGTTTTTTTTGGTTTATTTATTTATTTTTTTATTGTTTAAAAAAAAAAAAAAAAAAAAACGCCTGACGATTCATGGCAATTGATCACTTGCAAAAAACATTCTATCGCTGATCAAAGTTAGTCGTTGACACTGTTTATGTATGCAAGATGTATTTTCGTGGTGAGCTGTTTGGACAAGTCTATTTTACAGGGGTTAGGAAACCAGGCTCGGAGTATTCAGCCAATCAGTGGACTCGATGGCAGAACACCCCGGCATGACTGGACCTTCTGATTGGTCAGATGGACGAATCGTGACAAGCATGAAAGGAGAACAGAAGGAAGAAACGAGAGCCTGAAGGACCATCTTGGATTGTCCGCAATTGCATTCCTGCTTAACTTTAGAAGAAACAATACCAAATGTTTAAAAGAGAAAAAAAAAATAGTATGAGTCTTTATTTTGTCTCCTTTTTTTTCTTTTATTATATATGTATATAAGTATATGGTCTCCCCCCCCCCCCAAAATAAAACGCCATACTATACATGATCATTTTTTTCCTCAAAAATAAAACCCCTTACAAAACATGGTCGTTTTTTTGCCCCCCAAAATAAAACACCTTCGTATACATGGTCATTTTTTTCCCAAAAATAAAACGCCTTACTATATACATGGTCGTTTTTTTTCTCAAAAATAAAACGCCTTACAAAACATGGTCGTTTTTTTTCCCCAAAAAAAATAAAACGCCTTCCTATACATGGTCGTTTTTTTTTCTCAAAAATAAAACGACTTACTATATACATGCTCATTTTTTTTCTTTTTTTTAAATAAAACGCCTTCGTATACATGGTCATTTTTTTCCCCAAAATAAAACGCCTTACTATATACATGTCTTTTTTTTTCTCAAAAATAAAACGCCTTACAAAACATGGCCGTTTTTTTTTTCTCAAAAATAAAACATGGTCGTTTTTTTTCCCCCCAGAAAATAAAACGCCTCGTGCCCCGTGGTTCCCTCTCCCCTCCCCCTTCCTCCCCCCCGTCGCCTCTCCCTCCTCGCCTCCTCCCGCCCATCCTCCTCTGCCTCCCGGTCCCTTTTCCCTTGTCGCCCTCCCCACCCCCCGCCTCCTACCCTGCAGCCGCCCTTTCGCCTTCTTGTCGTCTTCTCCCCGCTTCCCCCCCCCCCCCCCCCCCCTTCCCTGTCTGCCCTGCGGCCCCTCCCCCTCCCTCTCCCTGGGCCTGGGGCTCCCTCCCCGGCCCGGGCGTCGGGCTCCGGGGGCCGGGCGAGGGTTTGGGGCCTGCCCCACTCCGGTATAACTCCTGGCGCCCCGGGCGGGCTCCGGTGGCCGGTGGGCTGTCCGGTAGCCCTGCTGCGCTGGCTGTCCGCCCATTGTGGTGCCGGGTGGATGAGGTGGGGGGCGGGTGGGGTTGGGGGTGCTGGGGGGCGGGCGTGCCACCTACACCCGCCGGGTTGGGTGAGGCCCCGCTGGTCGCTCCTCTTACTCACTTCACTAGCTTGCACTATACACTTTGTAAATATACACATAGGGCACACAACACATTTCTTGGTGGGGTGGGGAAGGGTGGAAACACCGTCTTCACCCTTCAACTCCCCTCCAATTTTAATGCACCTCACGTCCAAGGGGAGGGGTGAGTTGGGGCGGGGAGCCATCAGAGGGGATGGACTGCAGTGCCTGGCAGCGCTGTGGTCCCCCCCATTTGTGCCCCTGCCCCACCACTTTGTCCCTCCATTCCCTTTTTTAATGCACCACACATATACATATTCATTTTTTTGGGGGGGATACGGGTGTGTCGGAGTAGGGGAAATTTTTTCCCTCTGCTCCGACTCACCTGCTCCCAATTTTAATGCACCACACGCACACACTTGTATATACACTGGGTGGGGCCACATTCACGGTGTAAGGGTAGAGCTCGCCAGTCGGCGAGCTGGCGGACTCAGTAACAGGGTTAGGTGTCACTAGTACTCTGGCGTGACGACCGGGGCCTCTCCCCACCGGGCTCGGTGTTCTGGTGTTCCGCCTTCTCCCCTGGTGCTTCCTCCTCTGCTTCCCCCCTCCCGCCGCTGTGCAAATCTCGCGCGGCTGGAGGTGGGGTGGGCACATCTTCCCTCTCCGCGCTGCTGCCCGGTGCCGGTTTCCGGGGGGGGGGGGTTCTCGCGGGGGGCCGGGTTCGCGGGGGGGGTGGCGGCCGTCGGGGGGGGGGGGGGGCGGCTTGTTTGGGGGGGGGGGGGGAGGTATGGGTGGGTGGGGGGTTGGGTGCTGGGGGTCGGGGTGTGTTCGGGGGTTTGGGGGTCGGGGGTGGTGGGGCCTGGGTCGTGGTGGATGGCGGGTTTGGGTGGGGTGCGGGGGGGTCGTGGGGGGATGGGGGCTGGGGACCGGTGGGGCGCTGTGGGGGCCCGCTGGGCCTCATTCTGCGGCCTTGGGCTCGGGGGTGTGGGCCGGGGCTGTTCCGGGTGTCTGGGTCGGCTCGCCGACCGGTGTCCGCTCGGGTGGCTTGGGGGTGGCCTTGGTGCTGCCGCGGCCTGGGGATTCCGGGGGGGGGGGGGGGGGGAGTGCTCGCTTTGCTGGACCGCGGTTGACGGCTTCTTTCTTTGGTGGTGGTCCTTATGCATGCCAGATCCGTCGCACCAGCATCTACTGAAACTCAACAGAAGTACCCTCTCCCTCCCACAGCCCCTTGAATCAGTTGGTGCTGGTGTCTGTGGTTCTCACTTTGCTTTATCTATCCTTCCCTCCTTCCTCTCTTTAGTTTTTCCTCTGGTCACTTGAGATCTTAATTTATTAGAAGTATGAGGTTTCTGGGGTTGGCATAAGACTCTGGTTTTGTAACCACGCAGGAGGGGTCTTGTTGGTGCTGGACTTCACTTTGATGGATTGGATGTACTGGCTTCTATGGATCTCACTCTGCCTTATCGATCCTTCCCTCCTTCCTCTCTTTAGTTTTTCCTCTGGTCTCTTGAGATCTCGCTAAATTTGCTGGAATTTAGAGGCTTCCGGGGTTGGCGTAAGACTTTGATTTTGTAATCATGGGGAAGGCAGGAAGTGTTTGGTCGGTGCTGGATTTCACTTTGATTTACCTTTCCTTTCTCTTTGTTTCTTTTTTTTTCTGACCTTTTCTCTGGTCTCCTGACCATTTAAACCTCACGACTCTGGCAAGATTCTGAAGTACCTGGTTAAGGCGAAGGGTAATGGGATATTTATAAGGTTTTAGGTGAATGAATGAGTATAAATTTATACGTATTTGCACGCACGCACGCGCACGCACGCAAACGCACGCAAACGCACACACGCAAACGCACGTACGCACGCAAACGCAAGCACGCAAACGTACGCACACATACACACAAAAAAAAAAAAAAAAAAAAAAAAAAAAGAGCAATGATGACAAGACGTTGAATCGGTAAGACTACCGAATGAACAATTCTGAGCTCTTTTAAAAAAAGAGATAAAAAAAAAAAAAAGAAAAAAGAAAGAAAATAAAACGCCTTCCTATACATGGTCGTTTTTTTTTTTCCCAAAAATAAACCGCCTTCCTATACATGGTCATTTTTTCCCCAAAAAAATAAAACGCCTTACATGGTCGTTTTTTTTCTCAAAAATAAAACGCCTTACAAAACATGGCCGTTTTTTTTTCTCAAAAATAAAACGACTTACTATACATGCTCATTTTTTTTCTTTTTTTTAAATAAAACGCCTTCGTATACATGGTCATTTTTTTCCCCAAAATAAAACGCCTTACTATATACATGGTCTTTTTTTTTTCTCAAAAATAAAACGCCTTACAAAACATGGCCGTTTTTTTTTTCTCAAAAATAAAACGCCTTACAAAACATGGTCGTTTTTTTTCCCCCCAGAAAATAAAACGCCTTACTATATACATGGTCTTTTTTTTTCTCAAAAATAAAACGCCTTACAAAACATGGTCGTTTTTTTTTTTCTCAAAAATAAAACGCCTTACAAAACATGGTCGTTTTTTTTTCTAAAAAATAAAACGCCTTACTATACATGGTCGTTTTTTTTTCTCAAAAATAAAATGCCTTACAAAACATGGTCGTTTTTTTTTCTCAAAAATAAAACACCTTACTATACATGGTCGTTTTTTTCCCCCAAAATAAAACGCCTTACTATACATTAGGGGTGTTAAAAAAAATCGATTCGGCGATATATCGCGGTACTACATCGCGCGATTCTCGAATCGATTCAATAAAAAAAAATCGATTTTTTTTTTTTTTTTTTTTTTTTTTTAAGAGCTCAGAATTGTTCATTCGGTAGTCTTACCGATTCAACGTCTTATCATCATTGCCTTTTTTTTTTTTCTTTTTTTTTGTGTGTGTGAATCGATTTTTAAACTTCCATTTTTAATGGCAAAATATTCAACAAAACGTCTGACTTCGGGTTAGGATTCACACCTTGAGCATGGAAGAATGTTATATGAACGGAACATTAAGCCTTAATATTTTATTTTAATGCTGTTCAAACATGAAACAGATTACAACCTCTATAAGACTGAAATTTCAGATAAATAAATAATACATTTTCATATAAATCTTACACTCTACAAGCTTACTGATTAGTATTTTCTAAATTTGAATGGAAAAAAATCGCAACAATCGACTTATAAATTCGTATCGGGATTAATCGGTATCGAATCGAATCGTGACTTGTGAATCGTGATACGAATCGAATCGTCAGGTACTAGGCAATTCACACCCCTACTATACATGGTCGTTTTTTTCTCAAAAATAAAACGCCTTACTATACATGGTCGTTTTTTTTTCCTCAAAAATAAAATGCCTTACTATACATGGTCGTCCCCCCCCCAAACATAAAACGCCTTATTATACATGGTCTTTTCTTTCTTTTTTTTCCCCCAAAAATAAAACGCCTTACTATACATGGTCGTTTTTTTTCCTCAAAAATAAAACGCCTTACGATACATGGTCGTTTTTTTTTTTTTCCTCAAAAATAAAACGTCTTACAAAACATCGTCGTTTTTTTCCTCAAAAATAAAACGCCTTACTATACATGATCGTTTTTTTCTTCAAAAATAAAACGCCTTACTATAAATGGTCATTTTTTTTCTTTTTTTTTTTTTTAAATAAAACGCCTTTGTATACATGGTCATTTTTTCCCCAAAAATAAAACGCCTTACAAAACATGGTCGTTTTTTTTTCTCAAAAATAAAACGCCTTACTATACATGGTCGTTTTTTTCCCAAAAAATAAAACGCCTTACTATACATGGTCGTTTTTTTTCTCAAAAATAAAACGCCTTACAAAACATGGTCGTTTTTTTCCCCCCCAGAAAATAAAACGCCTTACTATACATGGTCGTTTTTTTTCTCAAAAATAAAACGCCTTACAAAACATGGTTGTTTTTTTTTTCCTCAAAAATAAAACGCCTTACAAAACATGGTCGTTTTTTTTTCTCAAAAATAAAACGCCTTACTATACATGGTCGTTTTTTTTTCTCAAAAATAAAATGCCTTACAAAACATGGTCGTTTTTTTTTCTCAAAAATAAAACACCTTACTATACATTAGGGGTGTTAAAAAAAAATCGATTCGGCGATATATCGCGGTACTACATCGCGCGATTCTCGAATCGATTCAATAAAAAAAAATCAATTTTTTTTTTTTTTTGTTTTTTTTTTTAAGAGCTCAGAATTGTTCATTCGGTAGTCTTACCGATTCAACGTCTTATCATCATTGCCTTTTTTTTTCTTCTTTTTTTTTGTGTGTGTGAATCGATTTTTAAACTTCCATT
Source organism: Festucalex cinctus (assembly GCF_051991245.1). Taxonomy (NCBI): domain Eukaryota; kingdom Metazoa; phylum Chordata; class Actinopteri; order Syngnathiformes; family Syngnathidae; genus Festucalex; species Festucalex cinctus. The sequence goes on along the minus strand of NC_135430.1, from coordinate 5,343,142 downwards.
TTTAATGGCAAAATATTCAACAAAACGTCTGACTTCGGGTTAGGATTCACACCTTGAGCATGGAAGAATGTTATATGAACGGAACATTAAGCCTTAATATTTTATTTTAATGCTGTTCAAACATGAAACAGATTACAACCTCTATAAGACTGAAATTTCAGATAAATAAATAATACATTTTCATATAAATCTTACACTCTACAAGCTTACTGATTAGTATTTTCTAAATTTGAATGGAAAAAAATCGCAACAATCGACTTATAAATTCGTATCGGGATTAATCGGTATCGAATCGAATCGTGACCTGTGAATCGTGATACGAATCGAATCGTCAGGTACTAGGCAATTCACACCCCTACTATACATGGTCGTTTTTTTTTCCTCAAAAATAAAATGCCTTACTATACATGGTCGTTATTTTTTTCTCAAAAATAAAACACCTTACTATACATGGTCGTTTTTTTCCCCTCAAAAATAAAACGCCTTCCTATACATGGTCTTTTTTTTTTCCCAAAAATAAAACGCCTTACTATACATGGTCGTTTTTTTTCCTCAAAAATAAAACGTCTTACTATACATGGTCGTTTTTTTTCCTCAAAAATAAAACGTCTTACTATACATGGTCGTTTTTTTTCCTCAAAAATAAAACGCCTTACGATACATGGTCGTTTTTTTTCCCCAAAAATAAAACGGCTTACTATATATGGTCGTTTTTTTTTTTTCCTCAAAAATAAAACGTCTTACAAAACATCGTCGTTTTTTTCCTCAAAAATAAAACGCCTTACTATACATGATCGTTTTTTTCTTCAAAAATAAAACGCCTTACTATAAATGGTCATTTTTTTTCTTTTTTTTTTTTTTTTAAATAAAACGCCTTAGTATACATGGTCATTTTTTCCCCAAAAATAAAACGCCTTACAAAACATGGTCGTTTTTTTTTCTCAAAAATAAAACGCCTTACTATACATGGTCGTTTTTTTCCCAAAAAATAAAACGCCTTACTATACATGGTCGTTTTTTCCCAAAAAATAAAACGCCTTACTATACATGGTCGTTTTTTTCCAAAAAATAAAACGCCTTACTATACATGGTCGTTTTTTTTCTCAAAAATAAAACGCCTTACAAAACATGGACGTTTTTTTTTCTCAAAAATAAAACGCCTTACTATACATGGTCATTTTTTTACAAATATAAAACGCCTTACTCGACATGGTCGTTTTTTTTTTTTCTCCAAAGATAAAACGCCTTCCTATACATGGTCTTTTTTTTTTACAAAAATAAAATACCTTACTATTAGGGGTGGGAATCTCTGACATGAGGCCGATTCGATATGTATCTCGATACACAAGTTGCGATTCGATTGAAAAACGATTATCTTTCAGAACAGAACGGTTCGATACGGTTCGATTAAGTTTGGGAACGATACAATTTTCGATTCGATACGATTCATTTCAATATTCAAAACTTATAGTGACATTTGTTGGTTGTTAACATTAATCTTAAAACACCACAAATTTTTACAGTATCTACAAATGTGTAAAAAAAAGAACAACAACAATGTCTTCTATATTTTTATATATTGAATCAATTATTTAAATGGACCGGAACAAAGGGCTGGGCGATATGACTGAAAAATGTATCAGTTTAATTATTTATTAGTTGTTATTGACAGTTATAATTGTTTTTTGGTTTTTTTTTGTAATTCAAAATCAGGATAAGGAAAACAAAAGGCTGATAATTCAATTTGAAATATAAATATTTAACTTTTAAAAAAGACACCAACACAATTAAACAGAATATGTCCACATTGTGAAGTATTTCAGAATCATAAATTTAAGACATGAAATAAACCTACCGTCCAGCCAAAAGAAATATGAAGCCAACTGATGGAACAATAAATCTATCAAACACATTTTAACAACTTAATATATCCAAAAATATTTCCAAAAGTGCCCTAACCTTTTTATCAACAATTTTTGTTTTTAACAATTTTTGTTTTTCTTTGCCATCACATTCATTTTTGGTTAATGTATGATATCTTTTTTGTTTTTTTTAATCTGAGACACGATGATGACCACAGAATTACTACTGTTTATATTTTGTTTTTTGGGCTGTCGTTCATTTTGAGTTCGATGACGTAATCGCGGGCACGTCTCAGTTCTCCTATCTGCTGCTCATGCTAGTTGTGTACATTGACAGGGAGCCACAAACTGAGAAATGAGATACTTGCAGTGTGCTTTTAGCTTAGCTGGTGTGTTGGCTGTGGGACATACCTGTTTCGTTTGAATCCATGCATTGGATCGTCACGGGAGTTATTCTTTTTGGCTCGCGCGCAGTACCAACGCCGGCCCGGGACATACAAGTGCACCGAGAGGACTCGATAGCCATGGGAAATACCGAGATGTACGGCTTCTGCTAAATGTCTCCATTTGCATGTTGCCACTTGTTGTGCGCGAGCGCGCGTGCCGTGTCGCGAGCACGGCGTTGACGGTAGGCGGCCCCCTCACCCCCCCAAAAAAGGTGCGTAACGTCTTTGCATTATGTTTACAACATCCGGGGAATGAAGCGTCTCTGAGCGCTACTTTGCTAGCTCTCTGTAAACACGGAAGTAGCTTGAATAGTGCTGCTACTGAAATGTAAACAAAACAAGTAGAGCACGGTGCAGAACTCTTGCTATTGTTATGAAAACCATAAAGCCTCACTCGCAACCGATTCACAGCAACGCGATATCCGGTCCACAGCTTTACAAGCAATGTATCTAAGAATTCCCGGCGGATTTTGTATCGGTTGACATGTCTGCTACCGATACGGCCGTTTAGCTCCCCTTGACGACCGATGGTTCGGTCAAATCGTTTTTTTGTCCCACCCCTACTTTCTATACATGGTCGTCTTTTTACAAAAATAAAACGCCTTACTCTTAATGGTCGTTTTTTTACAAAAATAAAACGCCTGACTATACATGGTCGTTTTTTGTTCCCCGAAAATAAAATGGCTTACTTTACATGGTCGTTTTTTTTTACAAAAATAAAACGCCTTACTATACATGGTCGTTTTTTTTCTCAAAAATAAAACGCCTTATAAAACATGGACGTTTTTTTTTCTCAAAAATAAAACGCCTTACTATACATGGTCGTTTTTTTACAAATATAAAACGCCTTACTATACATGGTCGTTCCCCCCCCCCCACCCCCCAAAAACATAAAACGCCTTATTATACATGGTCTTTTCTTTCTTTTTTTTTTTCTCCAAAAATAAAACGGCGTACTATACATGGTCGTTTTTTTTTCTCAAAAATAAAACGCCTTACTATACATGGTCGTTTTTTTGTTTTTTTCTCAAAAATAAAACGCCTTACTATACATGGTCGTTTTTGTTTTTTTTTCTCAAAAATAAAACGCCTTACTATACATGGTCGTCTTTTTACAAAAATAAAACGCCTTACTCTTAATGGTCGTTTTTTTACAAAAATAAAACGCCTGACTATACATGGTCGTTTTTTCACAAAAATAAAACGCCTTACTATACATGGTCGTTTTTTGTTCCCCAAAAATAAAATGGCTTACTTTACATGGGCGTTTTTTTTTACAAAAATAAAACGCCTTACTATACATGGTCGTTTTTTTTTCTCAAAAATAAAACGCCTTACTATACATGGTCGTTTTTTTACAAATATAAAACGCCTTACTCTTAATGGTCGTTTTTTTACAAAAATAAAACGCCTGACTATACATGGTCGTTTTTTGTTCCCCAAAAATAAAATGGCTTACTATACATGGTCGTTTTTTTTTTTTTTTTTCTCAAAAATAAAACGCCTTACTATACATGGTCGTTTTTTTTCTCAAAAATAAAACGCCTGTTTAAATCTGTTGGCCCCCTGGGGCTGGCTAAGGGGGACCAAGCAATTGGCTGCCTTGCCAATGGGCAAACTCTGCAAGTGGCTTCCAATTGCCCGAGCGGAGCTCAGGGCATGAAAATTAAAAACCCATTTTCACTCATGGAAGGCAGAACTTCTTTGCAGGTGAGAAAAGCGGCGTACGTCCTGGACCGCAGTCCATCTCATGTGATATAGCGTGGACAGGCTGGAAATATGAAAATCAAAATGTGGAGTTTGGAAAACGGGAGCCTCACCGTATAATTCAAAGGCGGTGATGGGCGAGAGGACGGCGCCACATCTGGCAGGAGATTGGTCGCCGCTCAGCAACAAGCTGGTTACGTAACCACCATACTCCTAAAACACAATAGCAACATTGATACCATTATTATTGTTATTATTATTATGAAATGAATTCAGTCAGTCTTTCGCAATCTACACAATAGCATGATAATTATCATATTGTGAGCTTCATATCGACAATACAAAATGGAAAATGCATGAGAACGGTTGGATTCTTGCCGCTTCATTTAAAATGACTGTGGAGAAAATGTTTGCTTGGTTACCTTTCCAAAGACTCCCACTCGGGTCTTGTCGATGTAGGGCTCCTTCAGGATGATGCTGGCACAAACACAACGAACCAATAAGTCACTTGATTGTCCATCCATGCACATCCCATTTGCCGGTGGCTGCGCATGCTAGGGAGGTAACAGTACCGACAGTGTTGTTGATAACGCAATGTTCAAACGACCACAATATATCGTTGTCGTCATGTCGTGATATTAAAAGCAGCACATCCGTGAAAAAAAAATAAAAAATAAAAAAAAGAGGGCGGGTCGATTTCCATTTGTGCAGTTTTAGCACGCTCTGGTGGCTAGGTTTTCTTTCTTTTACTACTAATTAATTTATTAATATAAATACAATATAATAATTCTAAAATATATATATATATAGATAGAGATAGAGATAGAGATAGAGATAGAGATAGAGATAGAGAGAGAGAGAGATGTTGACAAGGCGGGGTCAAGTAGGACTCAGACGCAGGCGTAAGGTAGGCCACCAAGGCAGCAGGTTTATTTCCGGCCAACAAAGGTCTCCTCTCAAACTGAGAGGAGAACAGGGAGGGGAAAAAGTGGAGAACAAAAAGCGCTCCACTAGGGAGGAAAAAACAGGCAAAAGGTACTGGGGACAACAGAAAGCGCTCCGCTAGGGAGGAAAAAGGGCACAAGGCAAAAGGGGTAACTAAAGGCGCTCCAAAAGGGAGGAAAAGGCACAAAAACAAGGCAACAACGCTAGGCAACATGAACGAGGGCATAAGGACTGTGGACGCTTCCATGCACTGACGGTGACACTTCGGCAACGGAGGGGAGAATGCAGGTGGCTTTTATTGTGTGGGTTGATTGGTGGCAGGTGGTGATAATCATGGGCGGGGACCGGTAATGAGTGAGCGGCAGGAAGGGCAAGTGACCTGGGGTGAGAGGAGAGTTAGGATTTCAGAGTAAAACGGGAAACAGAGACACAAAAATAAAAGCATGAGCCGCCACGCCTGGTGGCGGCGTGACAGTACCCCCCCCTCAACGGCCGGCTCTTGACGGCCCAGGAATGTCAGGGTGATCCTCATAAAATTCATCAATTTACGAGGGATCCACGATGAACCGGGAGGGGACCCATTGCCTTTCCTCCGGGCCGTATCCCTCCCAGTCCACCAGGTATTGTCTTCCGCGGCCCCGATTACGAACATCCAAAAGTTTTCTAACCTTGTAAACGGGGCCGCCTTCAATCATCTCCGGGGGGGGTGGGTCGGGTTCGGAGGGCACCAGTGTGCTTTCATGAACAGGCTTGACTTGGCTGACGTGGAATGTAGGATGAACTCTGAGGGATCGTGGCAGACGGAGTCGAACGGCGGCAGGTCCTATGGACTTGGTTACTGGAAAAGGCCCCACAAATCGCGGGGCCAACTTTGGACATGGTACCTTGAGCCTGAGGTGTTTTGCTGATAGCCAAACTCGCTGGCCTGGACGGTATTCTGGAGCCGGTCTCCTCTTCCGGTCGACGGCCCTCTTTACCCGGTCTCCCTGGCGTTGAAGCGCCGTCCGGGCCACCGACCAGACCTTGTGGCACCGACGGATCATGGCTTTGACCGAGGGGACCGTTACCTCCTCTTCCAGTTCGGCGAAGAATGGGGGATCGTAGCCATGGACACACTTGAACGGGGTGAGACCTGTGGCAGATGTGGGCAAAGAGTTGTGCGCGAGCTCGACCCATACTAGATACTTGCTCCAGGTTGTCGGGTTCTGGGAGACGAGGCATCGGAGACCGGTTTCGAGCTGCTGGTTCAGCCGTTCTGCCTGCCCATTGGCCTCAGGATGGTACCCAGAAGTCAGGTTGGCTTTGGCACCTAGGGCTTTGCAAAATTGAGTCCAAAATCGGGAGACGAACTGTGGTCCACGGTCGGAAACGATGTGTAAGGGGAAACCATAAAACCTGAATATGTGGTGGATCATGATGTCGGCTGTGGTCTTGGCGGATGGGAGCTTGGTTAATGGGATGAAACGAACCATCTTAGAGAATCTGTCGACGACTGTGAGGATTGTGGTTTTACCATGGGATGGTGGTAGTCCGGTCACAAAATCCACTGAAATTTCCGCCCATGGTCTGGATGGAATTGGTAGTGGCTGGAGTAGACCCATCCGGGACTGGTTTGACGTCTTGTTGCGGGCACAGGTAGGACAAGCAGCTACGTAGTCCTTGATTGTGGTCTCCATTGCCGGCCACCAGAATCTCCGGGCGACAGCATACACGGTCCTGCGAACTCCAGGGTGGCAAAATAATCGTGAAGTATGGGCCCAGTGTATTACCTGGGCCCTCAGTTCCTCAGGCACAAAGAGTCGGCGTGGTGGGCATGACGTGGGGGGAGTGACGTTCCGTAGTGCCTCTTTGACGTCGTCCTCAATTTGCCACCTCATGGCCCCGACTATGCAGTCCCGGGGCAGAATGGTCTCAGGCTCGGCTTCCAGTGGTTCGGACTCGTGAATTCTTGATAAAGCGTCAGCCTTGATGTTCTTACTGCCGGGTCTGTAGGTCAGAGAGAAAACGAAGCGGTTAAAAAACAAAGACCATCTGGCCTGTCGTGGGTTGAGTCTTTTGGCCTGGCGTAAGTATTCCAGATTTCGGTGGTCGGTCCAAATCACGAAGGGGAGTTCGGCGCCTTCCAGCCAGTGTCTCCATTCTTCGAGAGCCACCTTCACAGCTAGGAGCTCCCGATCACCGACCGAGTAGTTGCGTTCCGCTTTTGATAATTTTCGTGAGAGGAAAGCGCAGGGATGTGTCTTGCCGTCCTCTTGACAACGCTGGGACAGGACTGCCCCAATACCAATACTCGAGGCGTCCACCTCCACCATGAACTGGCGCTTGGGGTCAGGGACTCTGAGGATAGGGGCATTAGTGAAGCGAGCTTTTAAGTCCTTGAATGCCCCTTCAGCTTCCGTGTTCCACCTAAATCGAACTTGCGGGGAGGTCAAGGCGTGCAGGGGGGCAGCAATGGTGCTGAAGTTTCTGATAAATCGCCGGTAGAAGTTGGCGAATCCGAGGAATTGTTGTACCTTCTTTCGTGAGTCCGGCGTGGGCCAATCCCGCACGGCGCTGACCTTGTCCGCTTCCATCTCCACTTTTCCGGGTGACACGACGAATCCCAAGAAGGATATGGAGTTGACGTGGAACAGGCTCTTTTCTGCCTTCACGTAAAGCTGGTGATCCAGCAGGCGTTGCAAGACTCGGTCCACGTGGCTTCGATGGCTTGCTTGGTCAGGAGAGTAGATTAGGATATCATCCAGGTAGACATAGACAAAGTGGTCGATGAAATCTTTGAGTACTTCGTTAATCATGGCCTGGAAGACTGCGGGAGCGTTCGTGAGGCCGAAAGGCATGACCAGGTACTCGTAATGTCCCCGGGGAGTGTTAAAACCAGTCTTCCATTCATCTCCCTCGCGGATCCGGATGAGGTGATAGGCGTTGCGGAGATCGAGCTTCGTGAAGATTCTAGCTTGTTGCAGCTGGTCAAACACAGAGGACATCAATGGCAAGGGGTACCGGTTCTTAACAGTGATGTCATTCAGGGGACTGTAATCAATGCATGGGCGTAGGGATCCATCCTTTTTACTCACGAAGAAAAAACCTGCGCCTGCAGGTGAGGAAGACGGTCGGATGAGGCCGGCCTTCAAGGAGTCGTCAATATAATTGTTCATGGCTTGGCGTTCGGGTCCTGAGACCGAGTACAGTCTCCCCTTGGGGATGGTTGATCCGGGGATCAGGTCAATCGGGCAGTCATACGGTCGATGGGGAGGAAGAGTCATGGCCTTGGTTTTGCTGAAAACCTCCCGCAGGTGGTGGTAGCAGGAGGGAACGGTGTGCAGGTTCGGGTATTCCTCTTGAGCGGACGAGGCGAGGGACACCTGGTGAACCTGGGCTGTGGTGTTCCGGGGTGCGGGTTGTTCCAATCTGTGAGTCATGCAGTCCTTTCCCCACTCCAGAATGACTCCAGAGTTCCAGTCGATTCTGGGATTATGTAGACGCAGCCAAGGGTGACCCAGAACCAAAGTGGGGGAAGCAGAATGGAACACATGGAAGCGAAGGGTCTCGAGGTGCTGTCCGATGTGCACTTCCAGAGGTTCAGTGATGTGGGTGATTCTGAAAAGTTCCTTGCCGTTCAGCGCTCGAGCCTGGATGGTTGACAGAAGTGGCTCGGTGGAGACTCGTAGTTGCCTCACGAGCTCCCAGTCCATGAGGCTCTCGTCGGATCCGGAGTCGATAAGGGCTGACAGAACTGTGGTGACATTGTGGTGAGTTATCTGAATTTGCGTGAGTCTGTGGTTCTTGGCTGGTCGGGGTGACGGAGAACTCACCGGAGGGTTGCCCTTCGTGGTGCAGGCTTCCACCAAGTGTCCAAGACCACCACAATAATAGCAACGGCCCTCTCGGCGTCGGCGCTGTCTCTCCTCCGGCGAAAGCCGAGCCCTTCCCAGTTGCATGGGTTCGTCGCTGGCGAGGTCCACCTCTCCTGGTTCCGGTCGGGAAGGAAAGATGGGTCGCAGCCTTCTGGCCTCCGGTGGCCGCGTCCAGGGGGTGGGTTCCTCCCTCCTTCGCGGTCCGCCGATCTTGGCCAGCTCCTGACGACGATGATCGGTCCGGATGGCGAGGGAAATCAAGGCGTCCAAGTCCGCGGGGAGATCTACGGGAACCAGAAGCTCTTGAATGGCAGGGGAGAGTCCTTTCAAAAAATGGTCGTGAAGTGCGATGGCGTTCCAGCCACTGCTCGTTGCCAACGTTCGAAAGCGAACTGCATAGTCGCTGACAGATTCGTTGCCTTGCTGAAGTCGGCTCAGTGCTCGTGCCTTCTCTCGGTCATTGTTTTCTGGATCAAAGACTTGGCGCAAAGCGATTCGAAAGTCCTGTACGCTTTGGCAGACCGAGGAACCCCTGGCCCATTCCGCGGTCGCCCAGGTTTTGGCCCGTCCCGTCAGGTGAGACAACATGAAGGCCACTCGGGATCGGGCTGTGGGAAATGCCTGTGGTAACTGTTCAAAATGAATGTCACATTCTGTGAGGAAAGTCTGACAGCGTCCGGGTTCACCGGAGTATCGTTCTGGGGAGGCCAGTCTCAATCCTAGCCCGGTGAATGGCGTGGTCGGTACAGAGAACTCAGGGTGAGGAATCTGTCCAGTGGGAGCTGGCGCTCGACGCCGTGAAAGGCCTACCAGCTCGTGGACCTGGCTGGTCAATTCCTCCATCCGGGACAGCATGGTCTGTTGGGTCCGGTCCTGGTTGTTGAGCCGGGCCTCCTGGCTCTGCAGTGCGGCCTCGACCATGCCTGCTGGGTCCATGCTGGCCGAAGTGTACTGACAAGACGGGGTCAAGTAGGACTCAGACGCAGGCGTAAGGTAGGCCACCAAGGCAGCAGGTTTATTTCCGGCCAACAAAGGTCTCCTCTCAAACTGAGAGGAGAACAGGGAGGGGAAAAAGTGGAGAACAAAAAGCGCTCCACTAGGGAGGAAAAAACAGGCAAAAGGTACTGGGGACAACAGAAAGCGCTCCGCTAGGGAGGAAAAAGGGCACAAGGCAAAAGGGGTAACTAAAGGCGCTCCAAAAGGGAGGAAAAGGCACAAAAACAAGGCAACAACGCTAGGCAACATGAACGAGGGCATAAGGACTGTGGACGCTTCCATGCACTGACGGTGACACTTCGGCAACGGAGGGGAGAATGCAGGTGGCTTTTATTGTGTGGGTTGATTGGTGGCAGGTGGTGATAATCATGGGCGGGGACCGGTAATGAGTGAGCGGCAGGAAGGGCAAGTGACCTGGGGTGAGAGGAGAGTTAGGATTTCAGAGTAAAACGGGAAACAGACACAAAAATAAAAGCATGAGCCGCCACGCCTGGTGGCGGCGTGACAGATGTAGGTTGCAATATGCAATGTTTTTTATGTTAAGTATGAGCTTTAAATATCGTGACTTTTTTTTTTTGTCATCGCCAACCTTCCCACAATATCGTGATAACATACTTGATGGCCTGGCGCTGATCGAGCTCCTCGAGGACGCCGGGCCGCTTGTGGATGCGCCGCAGCAGGTTGGTGCCCTGGAAGCCGGCCCCACGCCCATCGCAGCGCGCCGCCACCGCGCCAAAGCTACTCACCAGCACCGTGGCCCAGTCCAGGCCGAAGCGCTCCGACACGCTCTGGCCACCGGGGGTGCTGTCGCTGCACGTCCAAAAAGGAGACGTTATGTTTATGTTTACAAAACTAAATATAATGATAACAAAAATGTCCTTTGTTTTAGTCTTTGGTCATTAATTGAATGGGGATGATTTTAAATATGATTTTATGCAGATTTATTTTGATATGAACCGGAATAAGGACATTTGAAAGTGTGTCATACAGAAGTGACGTCATCTCGCAGCAGCCAATAGAAAAGCACCAAAAGATGACATCACTCCCATGCTGTTTATTGAACATTGCACACTCAACTCAAGTTTATTTATATAGCGCTTTCAAACAGCCTGAGCTGTCACACAAGTAATACACATAAAAAAATGAAACTAATACTGAAACTAACAAAAACTAAACTAAAACGAAGCATTTATTAAAGAACGAAAACAAATAAAAACTAACAGAACCACCCTGAAAACTAATTCGAACTAACTCAATTTAAAAAACAAAACCCAAACCAAAATAAAATCTAAAATGAAAAATTCCAAAACTATAATAATAACCATGTTACACACACAGACCATCAAGAGTGAAGGCAGCCATATTAATTTTAACCTTTGACCCTGGCAGAAAGCACATGCCTCTAAATGCAGTAGCAATAGCTGGACAATGGGGGGCAAACTAAACGTAAACAACCACAAGACTTCAAAAATTGAACAAACTAAAACAAAAGGTACAACTTCGATACTTGCTTGTCTCAATTAACTTTTCTTTTTAATACAAATTCAAAAACTTTTTTTTTTTTCTCCCCCACAGACAAAAAGTGATGAATTTGTTGAAAGTGGCATCAACAGGGTTTTAAAGTGTTCTAAGCTAGTCTTAGATTTTCAAATGAAAGGTTACAAACTGGGTTCAGACTAGGGCTGTGCAATTAAGTGAAATTCAATTATAATTTCAATTATTACACTCCACAATTGCAAAATCAGTATCATCGTAAAAAAAAAAAAAAAAAAAAAGGAATACAAATTTTTGAGATGCTTAAATTTATACACGCGCACCTTTTTAAAAATAAATAAATAAATAATTTAATATATTTGATTTCTAATTTTATTTTCTCGCAATATTTATTATTATTATTATTATTATTATTATTATTATTATTATTATTATTATTTATTTATTTTTACACATTTAAACATTTTCTTGTTTTGTACTCCAAAAAAATAAACGTCCTACTGCGCAGTGCACGTGCTGCACTCCAACTTCAGGTTTTCCAACATAAATAAATAAATACATTTTACTAGAAATATATATATTATTATACATTCTGTTTGGTCCAAAAGTAACTTACATAATTATAGTGTTTCTATTTTATTTTAAATTAGTCTTCATCTTTTTAAATGTTGCATTTTCTTGTTTTGTACCAAAAATACATAAATAAATCTATATATATATATACATATATATATTATAAATTCTGTTTGGTCAATTATAGAGTTTCTATTTTTTTTTAAATTGGTCTTAATAGTTTTAAATGTTAAACATTTTCCTGTTTTGTATCAATAAATAAATTAATCGTTTGCATAATGGTGATATCAATTATTGCTAAAATAATCGTGATGATTCCCCCCCACACACGCACACACACACACCCACACACACACACACACACACACACACACAATTGAGCAGCCCTAGTTCAGACCTCTCATGGCATTAGAGTTTCAAATTTAGGGTTTGAAGTTGTAGTAAGGTTTCGAAATAACATTCACGATTTCAACATTCGGGTTATCAAGGTTTGGCTTTTTTTTTGTTTTTTTTTTTTTTCCTAAATGAGAAATTCATACATACATGAGCAGTATGAGAGGATAGTGCGCCGTCTCCACAAAGCTGGCAGGTTTGAGGATCTGCATGGACAAAGCTGCGAAAGACAACATGAGAAAAAGGATGAATGAACGTCTGCAAAAAAAAAAAAAAAAAACACCCGCGTGTGTCACACGCACTGTAGTCGTCGACGCTGACGTCCTGGTAGTCGACGAGGGGCATCTGCATGTTGTCCAGCGTCAGTCTCAGCAGCTGGTTGCTCTCCAGTTTGCGCACCTCCGTCATACCTGAGCGCCACAAAAACCTCATCAGACGGCAGAAAGTCTCGCAATCTTGCAAGCGGACAATTACAAGCTTGCAACGTGCTCATGGAAACTTCATGTCCACAAATTTCACAAGTTGCTTATTTATTTATGTTTTTTTTTTTTTTTTTTTTTTTTTAACTTACCCTCCATTTTTTGGGGAAAAAAAATTATTCACCAGTTTTTGTGCTTTTTTTGTGCTATGTTAGAGTGAGTTAATGTGACAAAAGTAGTGCTTTGCCACCATCTTGGGGCATCTTAGAGTATGATGAAGTGTGTTATGGACAAAAGCAGTGCTTTGCCACCGTTTTAGGGCCAAGGAACTATGTTGAAATGAGTTGAGGAGCTTCCTTTTCATCAAAAGTAGCACTTTGCCGCCATCTTCTGGCATCTTAGAGTATGATAAAGTGAGTTAAGGAGCTCCATTGGGACAAAAGCAGTGCTTTGCCACCATTCTAGGGCCAAGGAACTATGTTGAAATGAGTTGAGGAGCCTCCTTTTCAAAAAAAAAAAAGTAGTGCTTTGCTGCCATCTTGTGGCATCTCTGACGTGAGTTAAGAAGTTTCATTTGGACAAAAGTAGTGCTTTGACGCCATGTTGTGGTATTTTTTAACTAGGTTAACGTGAGTTAAGGTTTCTTTTCAACAAAAGGAATCTTTTGGAATCTTGGTGCCAAGAAGTGACGCTGTAGTAAGTTGAGGAGCTTCATTTGGGCAAAAGCAGTGTTTTGCCACAAAGGGCCAAGGAACTGTGTTGAAATGAGTTGAGTTTCCTTTTCAACAAAAGTAGTGCTTTGCCGCCACCATCTTCTGGCATCTTTGAGCATGATGAAGTGTGTTAAGGAGACCCATTTGGACAAAAGCAGTGCTTTGCCACCGTTTTAGGGCCAAGGAACTATGTAGAAATGAGATGAAGAGCTTCCTTTTCAACAAAAGTAGTGCTTTGTCGCATCTTAGAGTATTTTGAAGTGAGTTCAGAAGCTTAATTTTGACAAAAGAAGTGCTTTGCCGCTATGTGGCATTTTGGAAGTCGGTTAAAGTGAGTTTTCAAAAAAGGAATCTTGTGGAATCTTGGTGCCGAGAAGCTACGCGGAAGTGAGTTGAGGAGCTTCAAAAGTCCCTACTTTTGCAGCCATCTCGTGGCATCCCTTTTGAACAAAAGTAGTGCTTTGCTTCCATCCTGTGGCATTCATAATCACACACTGTTATGCCTCCCATGCAAATGTACTCGAAATTCTTTTGGAGCTCCAAAATCCAATCCAATGATCTTAAAGGGCTGTGTCCCAATACTTTTTGTCCAAATATGGTTGCAACAACAACATCTGCTTCCGAAGCAAGAAAAAATGAAATCAATCGGGTGCAAATGTGATGTGAAGACATCGGACGTGTATTAGAGCAACAACGCGGGTAATTTGATTTACATTGTGCTGATGTCGCTTGTAATCTCATGACAACTGAGAGGAGTAATCAGATTACCTCAAGAGCGGACAAGCATTCCACTCGCGGAAGGTCGTTCTTAATCGAGTTATTGTTTTTACAAACTCAATATATTCATACTCGGCAAGCAAATACAGTGCAGCTCAGACTCTGCTTAGTGGATGCAAAGGCTAGTAGCAAATTGCTAGTAGTGGAAGTTTTTTGCACGTACACAAACTTTTTGGTTGTAATTTAACTCTATATGTTTATTTTGGGGAAACTACATTGCGGAATAAATGTGATGAGTGATTGTTTGCACAAAACAAAATGGCGTCTTGTTGCCAAAATGTTTGTTGTCTTGTAGTTTTCAGTTGCACTCACTCTGTCTGTCCCCCGACACTCCCTCAACATCCGCGTCGTCGTCTTCGTCATCTGTCTGCGTCTTGTAAACGGACACAAACGGCACACCTGGCCCTAAATAAACATCACAACAACATTTCAAATTGGGAGCACGGGTTACACGCCTTCTTCTTCTTCTTCTTCTTCTATTTTCTCTCGCTTGCCACACTCCCACTCTATGACCATGATGATGATGTCACCACTTGATCAAATCGTTTTTACAAGCGTCCCGCCAAAAGCGAGCCGGCGAGGAGGACCTTTGTTGCCCCCGGCAGGCGGGCCAAGGGAAAGCAAAGCGCTTTACGCCAGGAATCTCATTTCCTTCCTCCAGCGCAAGCGCGAGCTGGTGTGACGAATGAGAGCCGAAATGTGATTTGAAGACTCGCAAATCTGATGCATTTGCACACAAACATGATATAGTTACAGCTACAGCTATATATATATATAATATAATAAAAACGCTTTACTACACAAAAAAAATGCCTTACTATACATGTTTGTTCAAAAAAGAAAAAAAAAGAAAAAAAAAACAAACAAACACCCTACTATACATGGCTATTTAAAAAAAAATGCTTTACATGCCTTACATGGCTGTTAAAAAAAACAAAAAAACAAAAAACACCTTACCAAACATGGTCGTTTAAAAAAAAAAAAAAAAAAAAAAAAAAAAAAACACTTTACTACACAGGGTTGTTTAAAAAAAAAAACGCCTTACTATACTTGGCCGTTTAAAACACTTTACTATACATGGTTTCAAAAACAAAAACAAAAACACACACACAAAAAATAAAAAAAAATAAAAAAAATGCTTTACTACATGGTTGTTAAAGAAAAACGCCTTGGTGGGCTTTATGCAAATGGTTGCTAAAAAAAAAAAAATTCTTAAACAACTTCATATACAGCGATGTTAAAAAACAAAACAAAACAAAACGCCTTACTTTAAACAGTCATTAAAAGGGTACAAATCCATGCATATATTTAATACTGTGAAGTTGTGTTATAGTGTACTTTGTACAACAGTGAGTGCTTTTATTTTTTTATTTTTATGTATGTATGGATGAATGACAAATATGTAAATATTTGCGTTGCGTGTGTGGCGTCACCTTGGCAGTGGAGCAGAAAGTAGCTCATGTTGTGGCAGAAGGAGCCGCCGACGTAGCCACAACTGTCCGACAGGCCGCACGAGAGGCAGCGGCGGTTGAACGAGCCAAACGTGTCAGCGCTGATTAGAAAAAACAAACAAACAAACAAACAGAACAACAAATCTTTGAACTCTTGTTTGAAAAACCCAAGTTGTGGTTTGTTGACATTTCAAAAGTATGAAATGTAGAGATGTACCTGTAGAGATGCCGTCGCTTTGGCCCGTCTTCCGTACTCAGGAAGTATCTACAACGTTGAAACAAGTCGGTAGTCAAATTAGACACAACAATCAGTCATCGGAAATAAAGCTGTTTTTTGACATTAGGGATGTTATGACATCCAAATGTCACGATACGATAATTATCAAGATATTGTGGGGATGTTGGCGATACAAAAAACAGTCACAATATTCATTTAAATTTAAACTTAAATTATAATAACTTTAATCTTTAATAATAATTAACAAATTATATAATTATTTAATACATATGTATAAATAATTAATAAATTAATTATATTTTTATAATTATTATATAATAATTGTGATAATAACAATTAATAAATTATAATATTCAGACACAAATGTACATCTTTTGAACATTAGCGTGGATTTGAAACATGCCAAAACATGCCTTGTCAACTGCACAGAAAAAAACTAGCCACCAGAGTGTGGTAGAACTGCACAAATTGAAATCAACCTTTTTTTTTTTTTGTTTTGTTTTTAACAGATGTGCTGCTTTTAATATCGTGACATGATGAGGATATATTGTGGCCGTTTTAATATTGCGATATAACGATACTGCCGGTATCATTACATCCCTATATTGATATAATGTTTTTTTTTGTCAACAAAAAAATTTGGCAATTTTCTGCCACCAATCTGGCATCTTTGAAAGCAAAATGGCTGACTTCCTGTTTAATTCCCTGCAAAAATACTGGGGACTTTTTTTTTTTTTTTGGGACCAACTATGATAGACGCATTCATCCAAATTGGGATGAAACGGGGACGTGTATTTTCGAACCCGGTTCTTTGGTTCTACCTAATGCATCGTTTGGACTCACATGAGCTGACTTTCCTCGTTATAGGCCAAGACCTCGGTCACGTCCCAGTCGCCCGACGTAATGGACTGCAGCGTGTCCGTGCTGGTGTTTGGCTGCATTTTGTAAACAAACAAACAAAATACCAGGAAATATTCAGACTAGAGTCATTGGAATGTTGTGGAATGTTGCAAATGCACTTAGCGGTGAGTCCGACCTGCGAGACGGACATGGAAATGTGGAAGAATTTCCCTCGGCCGCCTTGCGGGATGGCCCTCGTGAAAAACAGCTTGTGACCATCTTTGGAAAACAGAGGCTTCTCGTTCTAAAAAGTCCAGCGCATCAAGTAAATACGTTTTACACTGCAAAATATTCACTCGCTCACCTTACGTTCTCACCTGTCTGTAAAGCCATCCTTCACTTTCGTCTTCATGTTTCTGTGGAGAATAGTGGACGTTTTTTTTTTTTAATACCAACATACACACACAATCCATGTTCGTTGAGAAAAAAAATAAAATAAAAATAAAAATAAAAAAATAAAAATTACGGCGACCATCTTGTGACTCCAAGGCAGGTAGTATAAGGCCGGAGGCGGGGTGGGAGGTTTGTGCTCACTATTTTTTAACAAGTTAAAATATAAATAAATAAATAAATATGTGCTGCTTTGAAGACCTCCTTTTTCTTTTAGCGCTCAGTTCCTTATTATATATATATATATATATATATATATATATATATATATATATATATATATATATATGTATATATATATATATCAGTGGTATTTTAGTATGTTATTGCTGCGTGTGTGTAAAAGTAGCACTTGTTTGACATCTACGCTCATTTCCAATAACCTATCAATGGCATTTCATGCTATATGTTAGCATTAAGCTAGCGGTCTTTTGTGAAACAAAATGTTTGGTTGGACATTTGAATCGTCTTAAGCTAATTTCCAATAGCCTGTCAATGGCATTTCATGCTACATGTAGCATTAAGCTAGCGGTCTTTCGTGAAACAAAATGTTTGGTTGGACATTTGAATTGTCTTTCGCTAATTTCCAATAGCCTGTCAAAGGCGTTTCATGCTATATGTTAGCATTAAGCTGGCGGTCTTTTGTGAAACACAATGTTTGGTTAACGTATCCCCGTCCGCGTTGACCGTATCGAGGGCAGGCAGACCTTGGTGCAGACCCCCGTTGTGGCCTGACACAGCGTGAGTACGGAGATGTTCTGGGCTCGGTTGAGCCAGTTGACGGCCAGTTTGGTGGTGGTGGCCCATTTCACCATGGTCACGTAGAACTCACTGAAACACACCGTCGACACGTACGCAAAAAAAAATCCGACACCAGTGATATGATGAAACAAAAGCATTTCCGAGTTTGGGGGGCTCAACAAAAACCCGATTTTGGTCTTCTCACCTCAATCTGGGGTCGTCGGGTCTCCTCATCTCGATGGTGTGAAGGGGCCCGTTGAGGTTGACCACGTACAACGTGAGCAGCGGGTTCTCCTCGCCCGCCTGCGCACATTCATCGTCAACGCACACACGTCAAGGAACAAGCGAGAATCCCGAAGCCAAAGTTGTGCCGAGTCCACCTTGGGGTAGTGGTACTCCTTCCCCGTCGGGTAGGGCATTCCGGTGAACATAGGCAGCTCCATTTTGGGCACCAAAGTGTCGTTGATGGTGGCGTACGCCAACCTGGCGCCGTCCGGGGACCACCAGTGGGCGACGTGGGAGCGGAAGATCTCCTCTGAAATAAGACATGAAAAAAACAAAGCAACCATTCGCATCAGAGAATGTCCTCACGTGGTTGCAGGCTAACATGCTAACATGTAAACAATTTTATTTGTCTAGTTTTAGTCAACAATATAATTTTAGTCAGGACAACCATTTTACCCCTGTATATTGTTTTTGTCAGCAGATACTGAACCTTTTTGGATCTAAAATGACTCGTCGTTCACATCAAATTTTCTCTCATCTTTTTAATGAAACACAACTTGACACACAATTACAGCGGCTTCTATGCTATGAGCTAGTAAGTTAGCTAGCATTAGTTAACAGTCGCATTAACATGATTGTTGGAATGTTATAGCCGTTAGATTCATCTTAAGTTATAACTATAATTTTTTTTTTTTTAAGTCCAGTCTCGTTTTAGTCCGGTGAAAAATGTGTGTTGCCGAAATTATTTTTGTTTAGTTTTTGTTGACGAGATTAACAATAGTTGCAGGCTAACATACTAACATGCTCTTGTTGTCTGACAGCCAACAAGTGATGGCGGATAATAATTACAAATACATTTGGTGTTGATTCCCGCCCCCACTTTGTGCCGACGTCCATCATTTGTACACGTAAAAAAATGTTGAATTGAGACCTCCACCAAATTTCAGATTTTGGGAAAAGGTGTGGAAGTCAGCAAATGAAGATGTACAAACGCTATCCAAACCAAATGATGACAATTCCGTGGAATGGCTGTAAATGTTTACTTTACTACAAGACCAGGATTATTATAGTTTTGGAATTTTTCATTTTTGTTCGTTTTGATTTCGTTGTGAGTTTTTTTTTTTTTTTAAAGTTAGTTTTAATTAGTTTTCATCATGGTTCTGTTAGTTTTTATTAGTTTTAGTTAGTGAATAAATGTTTCGTTTTAGTTTAGTTTTAGTAAGTTTTTTTTTTTTTTTTTTAAGTGTCTTACTTGTGCGCAATATTTAAAAAAACACCATGGAAGCGACGTCATCTCAAAGTGCTTTCTATTCTGCTGCGACATGATGTCACTTCTGTGAATTTTATTTTTATTTTTTCTGTTAATTTTAGTTAACTAAAATAACCTTGCTACAGACATGCAACTGTGTGAAATGATGCCAACGTTACAATAACAATAAAAAAAATAATAAAAAAAACACTAAAAATGAACGTGCAAAAAGTGAAGCACAATATAGCAAAAGACGGTCAACCGGTTTAAACTTGTTTCACAAAATGAATTCAATGGTGTGATTTTCAATTGGTTATGATGATGTAAACAGTTTGACATTTGTTGCGATTGTGCCGCATTTGCGAAGCTGCCAGCAATCATTCCCGCACTCATTCTGCATCTTATTCACATCTTCACTTCAAGTGTCCACTCGACTCCCAACAAAGAGCAAAGCGGCATCTCGGGCATAATTGGCTCTTTTCCAAAATGTTGTCGGTGCCTGCGGCCTGGCGTCCTCCGTGAAAAGACAAAACGAGCACGAGCGAGCTCCGATCACGGCCCATCTGCTGTTTTTTTGCTCAAGGACACTTCAGCCCGGAGAGGCCGGACCCCCGATGACGGCTAATGGGCCCCTTCTGGCCTTTCAAGGTAACAGTCAGCGGCCGGCCGCCTATCAAATGATGGCTGGCGACGCATTCGGACAAATGCCAGCCGACTCATTTCCGGCAATTAGATTGTGCATTCAGATGAACTCCATTTGCTTGTTGTGTTCAGCAGAGGGCACCGCAGGCACATGTTGAACATTTCACTTTTTTTTTTTTTTTACACTCACTTCTTGAGAAAATAAGGACATGAAGTTGAGCAAAACTAGCATAATTACAGCAGCTGGCTTCATCTGCAATCTGTTTAAAAAAATAAAAATAAAAATCATATTCATAAATGACATTGAAAGCTTGAGGAAACAACAGAGCAAGAGCGAAAAAGCGCTTTTTGACCCTTTTAGCTCACTAACAAGCAGAAGAAAAAGTGATTTCATTTTTTTTTTAATCCAGCTCAATTGAGGATTTACATCATGAGGAATCTTATTTTTTTTTCTTCTCAACATTGGCTAATGAGGATAAGCACTGCAGCATAGAAAATGATGGAAACTCTTTTTTTAATTATTATTATTCATATGATTGGTTACTTGATTTATGATAAAATTTATTGGTCCCAAAATGGGGAAATTTACTGATTTACTGGATCTATTAAAACGACATTTCTGTAAAATAATACCCATTTTATACTTTTTACTGTATTCACATTTATTTACTGTAATAATAATTGTAAATACGACACATGCATGGAACACATTTGATTTATTTTATCAAGCAATCGGTTCATTTGTCAAATCGGTTTTAAATTCTTCGTGCAAACTAGATGAAGTGCAATTTCTGGATAAATTGCGTGGGAATGCTGAAAGC
Source organism: Festucalex cinctus (assembly GCF_051991245.1). Taxonomy (NCBI): domain Eukaryota; kingdom Metazoa; phylum Chordata; class Actinopteri; order Syngnathiformes; family Syngnathidae; genus Festucalex; species Festucalex cinctus. The sequence goes on along the minus strand of NC_135430.1, from coordinate 5,322,306 downwards.
TGAAAGCTATGATTTGAATGAAGTAAATTGAGAGATATATTATGAAATGATGACCTCCTGCTTACTGGACAATGCACTTTACTAACTGTGCCACCGAGCCGTATCAGACACCTAGAAATGATGAGACGTATGGAAGTGGGTGTGGAAAGTGATATTTAGAAAAAGTTCAATGTCTGTCCCTTTGAAAATGAATGGGGAAAAGTTGAGATCTAATGTTAAATTTTGTAAGTAAGTAAGTCATGTGGAATCAGACGACATCAACCTCGGGAGGCATGAATTTTTGAAGCAAGATGAAGTTTGAACAGTGTTAAATCAATAAATCAATAAAAACGGAATACATATAACTTCTTTCAATCGTATTTTATTTTTTAAATGGGTAAATTTCATTAGTATATATAAAAACTTCCTGAAATAAAAATTGAACAACCACACTTTGAAATAAATAGCTGATGTATTGAGTCAAAATATTAATAATAATAATAATAATAATAATAATAATAATAATAATAATAATAATAATAATAACAACAATAATAATAATAATAAATTAAATTTATGTAATTCCTTTAAAAAAAGAGAAATGAAAAGGGACAGAAATAAGTAAAACTTATCTGTCCCAATCAACAACAAAAAATAATCACCACAAAGTAAAGACGCTTTAAATATAACAATTCTATAAGCAGCATGTCCTTGTGCTATAAGTATTTTTCCAGTAATTGAGCTTTTGTCAAGTTTTTAAAAATACAGATAGACTGAGATGATTTTGTTTTACAATCCAGATTGTTCCATAAACTGACACCTTGAGTTGAAATACATCCTTATTTTTGTTTTGATCAATATTTTGTTTTGGAGAAAATATCTCTTTCTCTTCATTTATACTCACTTTCCCCTTTTTTTTTTTTTTTTTTTTTTAATTTAACTGGTATATTAAGTGGTAAACTTTCATGATGGGCTTTAAAGGTACACTCAGTATTATACAGTGGCATCTAGTGGTGAAATAATAAATCATTCGGAAAAAAAAAACAATTGTTTGTGTTAGTAGTATGTAAAAAGATATGTTGTATCGCATAAACGTACTTTTTTAAAATATAACGGTTAGTCTAGAAATCGCAAATTATCTTACATGTCCGCGCCTCGCCTGCTAGTGTCTGCCATGTTTCGCCGCCATCTTTCTGCTACGGGTGCCGTCAAAGACAAATTTCAGCGCTCCATTTCTTAACGCGTTTTTGGAACGCACTTCCGGTTTGTATGGCGACCGCATGTCCACGAAGAAGAAGAGTTTCCGGTCCCCGAAGAGAGCATTATCAAGCATCACACTTACTTTGGGAATTTATTTTATTTCAGCGCGACAAAACAAGAGTTTATATTGTAGCCGCATTTGCCAGATGGAGAGAAATGAGGAACAGACTAGGTTTGGGACGTGCCGGTGCCTTCGACTGCTTTCTACTTGACCGGTAAGTAAGAGTACATTTGTGTTTACGTTTTGAGAGCGAGAGAAAAAGTATACTCCGTACTAATTAATACGATGTTCGTACCTTTGTTTTACGATCACTGTATCTGTTGATTAGCAACTCCGCACCACTCGAACGATTTCGTTATGTAGCTACTTGCTTTGAAAAAAAAAAAGATTCCCGCTGGCACGTTATATTTAGAGTAAATGCGCAAGTTATTGTGTAATGTAATGTAACTGTGATTTCGGAGGTATATTTGCCCATAACTTCAATAGAGAATCTAAAGCATACTGTATTAGTGGAGGAGTTGAAAATTATTTTCGTTGTGGTTGGTGAAAATAGGGTTCTCGAAATTAATTTTCGGCAGGGAATAACTTTCTGGACTTAAATGCTGGCTGTACCGTAAGCACTGCTAGAGTCTGAACTCTCTCACTCAAGTGTGTACTGGTCCATTGTGTAATTGGGTGCACAAGAATTTACAGGCTGCCACGTTTTCCACGGAAATTCGACAAGCAAGCAGCCTTTGCATATTCTATGCAGTATGCAGTCAAGTTACTTTTATCTAGCTAATACAATGTTTTGGGCCCAAAAACTAAAGATCTTACCTCTATTTTGGGGGCTTTGTTGGAAAGTTGGTGACATATAGTAGTATCATCAATTATTCTATTTTATTTTATAATTGTGTTTTTGTTTGTGTCACACTAGATCAACAGCCAAACTTGAGGGGTTCCAGAACCATATTCTGATGTATACAAGCATTCATGCACCGTTTAAATACATCACCGACCTGCAAGAAAAAAAAATATCAAGGGGAGAGTCAGCAGCCATATTGGAATGCCCCGAATGAGGACACTTGAATGGAGGACCCCAGAAGGCTTCGGTGTTGTACCACCAGTATCTCCACCTACCATATCTGAGCTGCAACAAACTGAAGTCAGCCGACGTCTTGGTATGTCATTTACATATGGACGGCATTGCACACTACATGAACTTTTTGTGTGAAGCAATACGGAATGGTCACATGTACAAGCACCACTTGTTTTACACAGGACCTGCTGACCAGGTGTCTGAAGCCATGGAGTGACTCCTCCCTCACTTTCCTCAGCAAGCCTTTGAAGAATATGATATCATCGTTGGTGGGAACATGCCCTCACTCCATAACATGTACTTGTGCAGTCAAGGAGCATGTCAAACTTAATAAAACCAGCAAACATTGAAGTGACTTCATTTTTACTGCAGTCTGTTCACACAATCAATGGACAAGCCTTCCTTAATTTTGCCCCAATAACATCATAGAGTAGGCGAAAAGTAGTGTTACAGATCATACTGTGTTCGGGAGAGTTTGAGGAATGTTGCAATGTTAATGGGGGGCAATGTCAGCACACACACACACACACACACACACACACAAAAAACCATCATGGTATTGAGTTAATCAGATATTTTAGCTGTGTACAACACATACCTGCTCTGTAACACTACTTTTGGCCCAAACCTGTATGTCTATTTTCCATATTTTGAAATGCACAGCGTATTGGTAAAATTCTGGAACAACTGCAATTCATGTAGCTCATTATATTCTAACAGCATTTTTTTTTTTTTTAGTTAATATGTTCATTTCATGTAGACTTTTATTTTACTTTATTTTATTCATTCATTTTCATGTACTGTACCTTACATTCATTGGCCAATGAAGAATTCCTTGTCATTGCAAGCATTTATAATAATTCTCCAGGCTTTTGATGTTTTACATTTCTGGTCATGTAAAATAGTGTTAGGTTAGGTGTCGAATGAACACTGCATGTTGACGCCAAAGGAAATAGTATTTTTTTAGTTATTCAAAATGTACAAATTAACACACAACAACAATATACAAGTTATACAAACTACAACAACAAGTGTCAGACATGGACTAATTATATGCCAGGTAAAAAACCTTTGTATTGTCCTCAAGGATCTGGGAAAGTGTCACTTATTTGCTACAAGTCCACCAAGGTGCTGCAGTCTGGGATCCAGGTACAGGAAATCATGGTGGTGCTGATGTGGGATCCAGGTACAGGAAATCATGGTGGTGCTGATGTGGGATCCAGGTACAGGAAATCATGGTGGTGCTGATGTGTCAAAAAGTATTTCTTGGTGTCAGTCTATCAGCTGGACTTGGATATCTTCATGTTCCTCCATGGTCATTTCCTGTACGAGTCTCTGCAAGAAGGTAACAATTGTATGTCAGATGAGGTACCAAACAATGAACTGAAAGTCACTGAGCCAATGAAGTACATTATTACATGAGCAAGACTATTTGTGAAAGCCATGTAAATTCCTGCACATCGAAGTACAAGGAAGCTGTTGTATCTTCAATCAAAACTAATTAAGTTGCTTAGTGATATTTATTAGGTAAAATTGTTCAACATGGTGACAAATCGATATCTGAGTAAAGGGTTTCAAATGTTTTTGTAAGCAGCACTTTTCTGAGTGGTTAGTAGCAACAAGACACGGGGGGGTTACGAGTCTGAGTTGCAGATGTGTCGTTCAGTTAACACCATTATTTTTGCACGATATACTAAACATATCAGCAAACTATGTAATCTAAATACCACATATTCCAAGCAAAGGTATGTTTTGAGCCATTCACATGCATGCTCGAATGGAATTATTTTTCCATGATGACATAATTGTACGTTACGAGGCACCGCGTTCTCTTCCTCGTCGTCTCTCTCGCCCCCTTTGAGATGGTCCACATGTCTATAAAACGTATAACATAACTGTGTGTTCTCTGTTGCATGGTTTAGTTACACTAACAAATATGAACATAGATAGCCATTATCATTAGCTGACGTACAGTATTTCCAAACAATGCCGACAAAAATATTAATTCTGAAATTAAATGACTAAATCACAATTATTAGGGATCTGTACAGTATGTCTAACAAATGCAATTCACTTACGTCATCACTCGAGGGAATACCAGAAGTTGTTTGCGTTCTGTTCCGGTGAAATTGGTGGTAGGCTGTTGAAGTAGGGTCTCTCTGGGACGCCGTAGTTCGTGTGCTTAAAATCATTGCATTATCTTGTTTGACCGATAGATGGCGGTCGTGAGCTACACACTGGGGCTTTAAACATTATTTTGAGACGGTTAAACTCCATCAATTCATTACATTTGAAAAGTTTTTAGTTGTATAAATGGATTCGTGTGGTCCCTGTATCCACAGCCGCAAACGGCACGAATTGCACATTTCGGTAAACGAAAGATAGAATCGGTGTGGGATTCAACTGCACACAAATGATAATGATGATGATGATAATAATAATAATAATAACAATAATAATACATTCCTTAAGACCTGAATTAAAAACTTTATCCCTGGTTTGAAATCTTAATTTGTAATCTTGAAACGTCAACCCCAAATTTAAAAGACTAACCCCTTAAATTTAATAACTTATCAAAACAAAATATTTGGCTAATATTTGTATTTTATTATCACTATTATGATTTTTTTTATTTATTTTTTTACCTCACCTCACCTACGAATGACCTTGTCTATTTTCAGACTGGCACGTGATTCCTCCCAGCGGCGTTCTGGCGAGTTCGTCTTTGTTTGCGAGGCAACCAAACAACAATTGATTTGAATAGAGTGCCGCCGCCGTCGCTCTCTCCACCCCCACAGCGGCGCCGGCGTCAGAAAAATCTCATTAGAGATGCTTTTGTGGGATTACGAGGCGATACGGCAGCCTGCTGCAACTCTTGATTGTGTTTTCATGTCAATTTATTAAAAAATGCTCCCCCCCCCCCACTTCAAAGGGAGCAAATCTGAAGTTGACATCTTTACTTGGAAGTCGCCCACAGGAACACAAATACCTGCGAGGCAAAAGTCACTCAAATCAAAGTCACACCGTTTTTTTTGTTTTTTTTTGCGTTTATCAGTACTCGGCAGAATATGAGGGGCTGTCAGGGACGGAATTCAGGATTACATCTCACACGCTCCACTGAAATTTGATATGTTGTTGCACCCCTCTATATAAACAATCTGAAAATAATTTTTTTGTGAAAAGATGGAATCAATCTGAATCGAATCATTCCATTTTATCAATATACATATATAATGAGTTATATGAGGGGGAAAAAAAAACCATAATGACAATAATTACAAATATTAGCCAAATATTTTGTTTTAAGAGGCACACATTTGGGTTAGGCTTAAAGATTGACTCGACTTTTAAATTTGGGGTTGACGTTTTAAGACAGTGTTATGTTTATAAATTAGGGTTTCAAAACATGGTTAGGGTTTCAAATTAGGATTTCAAGCCAGGGATAAAGTTTTTAATTCAGGTCTTAAGGATTTTTTTTTTAATTACCATCATTATCATCATCATCATCATCAGTATTTTTATTATTATTATTATTATTATTATTATGACTAAATAAATCAAACTATTTCAAAGTATGGTTGTTCAATTTTTATTTCAGGATGTTTTTATTATTCATACTAATGAAATTTACACTTTTAATAAAATACAATTGAAAGAAGTTCAAGATACAAGTATTGAATTTTTATTTGCACTAAGAATTTCAACCAGTTTGATAAACTAACCAATTGCTTGATGAAATAATTTACAATATACATATTGAATGTTTTCTTTCTTTTTATGAGCCGATATATTCTTTGTAAGAAATGGCGTCTTTACAGCCGTGACAAGTTCATTCATATAAAATGACAAGAAACTCGTTACATCGTACCATCTTAAACGGAGCCAGACCGCATCGAATAAAAATCGTAACCACGTAATCGTAATCCCTTTCAATCAGATTGAATCAAATCGTTTCACTTTCAAACCGTCCTTGAATCGTGCCGCATCACACGTACAGAAAACCGTACCGAATCGTCTTTTTGTGGAGAGCGGCACGCCCCAAACGTTCGACCCGCAACCGTTGCAGAAATAGCGGAAGCCCCCCAAGAATTATCCACACAATTTATGCTTTCCATATTTGCAGTCTCCTCCTTGCACACACGGAAGATTAAGGCAGCGATGGATATTCCAGGCCAGGAGATTATCGGCCAACCTTTTCACCCGCCCTTTCGTGTCCAAAATCTGCCGCTCGGTGACGGGCAGACGCGGCTTAAAACCTCATTTCTCTTCGGCGGCGGCCTGAGCCTCCCCTTGACCTTGACCCCCCCGGAAGAGCCTGAGTCTTCATTGGCAGAAAAATCAGTCTCGGCCGAGCGTGAATTACACAAATGGCACGTGAGCATCACAAAATGACTTCTTAGGTAAGAATGCTTAACGGCGCTGCGATTGGCTGGCAACCAGTTGAGGGTGTACCCCGCCTACTGCCCAAAGCCAGCTGGGATAGGCTCCAGCACCCTCCGCAACCCTTGTGAGGAGCAAGCGGTTCAAAAATGGATGGATGCTTAACAGCAAAAATAGAAGACGAAGCCGTTCAATTGACTCTCGTTCGCACCGACAGAGCTTTGGGAAAAGGCTCAATGATGCAACGATAACGGGAGCAAATGACTCCAAAATGCAAGTCAGGTTGAAAAGACCATTTTGGAGTACCCCAGGGATCTTTACTAGAGCCATTAACATTCAGGTTTTATGCTGGCAATCCAGATGTCAAACAACTCTGATCTGGGGAATTATGGGTCACTTCTCTAACAACGGAATAGTTTGGGTGTTCTTGTGCATATTTTGTGTGTGTATAGGTACAACAACAAACTACTAGTTAACAAAAATGATACAGGAGCAAATGACTCCAATCTGCAAGTCAGGTTGAAAAGAGTGTTTTGGAGTACCCCAGTGATCTTTACAAGAGCCATTCCCATTCTGACAATCCAGACATCAAACAAGTCTGGTTTGGGGGTATTATGGGCCATTAATCTGACAATGGAATAGTTTGGGTGTTCTTGTGCATATTTTGTGGAAAAGGCGGGACATTCTGTACAATAATTCGAGTTGATTGGACGATGCGTCATTCTACACGTTTGTTTTAACCAATCACGGCCACAGGTGAAAATTACGTTTGTTCTTTTCAACAAGTAAACGGTGAGAGTAATTCTGCAAGAACAGAATGAATTGTAGCGTCCATTCGTCCATGCTAGGCTTGTTTGTTAGCTCCGGCGTCTGCTTCCTGGTTTCGTCACAGTTGCATATCCCACCCCCAAACACAATGGCGCTCTGTGATTGGTCCGAACCACTGAACAGAGGTTATCAGCGGGAGCAGTACAAGAGGTATGCTCTGGGGTTTGTGAACTCACAAATACCGCCAGAATTCATCTTGCAAGAGCAAGGTTATGTGTGTTTAGGTATAACAACAAACTAATAGTTATCAGCGACTTGCGAGCACAATGACAACATAATTCATGTTGTGTTAGGATCCTGGGTTTAAAATCCGACTTTAAAAGCCGATCTCAGTCTTAAAACCCCAATTTGAAACAGTTAACTTAAGTCAGAGGTGTCAAATTGATTTTTGTCGAGGGCCACATCAGTTTCCTTCGGTGAGCACAAACAAATTTATGATTCCCTCATATTTCATAATGTGTACAAAACAAATAGATGTTTTGAAATCAGAGGCCATTAAAACTGTTCGGATATTGGGTGACCAAAAAATTGCTTGCCATATTAACATTTTCAAAAGTGAAGTAATGTTGGTGTTTTAGCAAGAAACATGAAGTTGCTTTTGTGGGCCACATAAAATGATCTGGCAGGCCAGATCTGGCCCCCAGGTCTTGGATTTGGCACCCATGTGAACACCTAAACCATATTTTCAAACCCTAAACACATTCTACACTTGGCAGCATTAATGTTACATGAATGGACCTAGGAAAGACCCTTGGGGGACTCCACAGCTGTAATTATTATTATTATTATTTGTGGTGAAATTCACACCCTTCAGCCACATTCTTCTCAAATTGAGCAAAATAAACAAGCATTCAGAACTTGAACTCCCTGAAAGTCAAACATTGTATTTATTGTCTTCCATCCCTTTATCGTAAACAAACGATAAATGCACCAACATGACTTTTGAGGCCTTTAACAGGCGAGAATGAACCGTGGCCCCGAAAGCGCCGACTCACTTACTTTTTTTAAATGTCAGCCTGCAGAACGGACGATGAGGCGCTCCGACATGAAATTGAAAAGCAGGCTAATCCCAGCGCCGCGGGTAACCTTTACGTCAATTACATCACGGTGGCGACGCCGTCGCTTTTGCCGCACGACTTACAAGCTTGTTGCACAGCGTGCGCTACTTTGTCTCCATCTGACCGTATTCCACGCCGCGCCGCCGATATTAAACAGATATTAAACCGCGTCTGCTTCACTGGAGCACGGCGCCAACATCGACCCTACAAATTCATTAGCGGAATGCTAACACACTCTTTCTGCTTTCTTGATATGTTGTCACCCATGGCAGGAAGAATGATGCAAGAATCGGTAAACGCCTTACCTTCGTACAGCCAATCAGCGAGGCCGTTGAAGATGACGCCCTCCTTGCCGGAGGACACCAAACGGATGGAGCGGCTCTCCACCGTCGAGCGATAGTAGATGTTGTTCTCGAAAATGAAGATCTGCAACGAGGAGGCGGGACAGGCACAAGAACAGTGCAATGTTTCAGTGGTAGGGTTTCAAAACTTTGGTGAGGATTTCACGTGACTGATTTTGTTGAGCGGTTCTGCATGACATTTTGTGACTTTTGGCAGAGTGTCTTGGAACCCTAATTTAAAACCCTAATTTATATGGATGTAACCATATCTAAACGTCACAATGCGATATCACAATGTAAAGGTCACGATACGATAATTATGACAATATTGTAGGGAGGTTGGCGATACAAGAAAAGGTCACAATATTGTACAAAAAAAAACAAAATACAAACAAAAAAACAAAACAAAACAAAAACAATATTGTGCTTTTGTACAACCCTAGCTTTAAACCCCAACTTTGACTTGACACCCAAACCTAACCCTGGTTGAAGATTTGACACCTTAACCCTGGTGGCTTGAAACTAATTTGAAGGCCTTACACTGGCTTGGAACCTGAATAATCTCAATTTAACTCTGGCTTTAAACCCCAACTATGACTTGACACCCCAACTTGAAAACCTAACCCTGACTTGAAACTAATTTGAAACCCCTACAATGGGCTTGAAACCTGAATTTGTAACCCTCTTAAAACCCTAATTTTTAACTCTTAACAACACTGTGTTGAAACCCTAAACCTGTCTTGACACCCTGTCTTAAAACCCTACTCTTGAAATCCTAATTTTAAACCCCAACTCTAGCTTGACAACCCAACTTGAAAACCTAACCCTTGCTGAAAATTTGAAACCTTAACCCTGGCTTGAATCTAATTTAGAAGCCTTTACACAAGACCTGAATTGTCTTGAAACACTCATTTAAAACCCTGGCTTTAAACCTCAACTCTGACTTAACACCTCAACTTGAAAACCTAACACTGACTTGAAACTAATTTGAAACCTGAATTTTTAACCCTAGCGTCTTGAAACCTTCATTTGTAACTCAAACAACACTGTCTTGAAACCCTAATATCAAACTCTAAACCTGTCTTGAAACCCTGGATTAAAACCATACTCTCGAAACCCTAATTTAAAACCCCAACCCTGGTTTGAAACACCTATTTCATGTGATGCACAATCGAGAAAATGTGCTGCGGATTACGAGCGTGTGTTGTTTGCAAGCTAGCTGGACTGATCCGTCCGCCTCGGCCCAACAAGTCCAAATCTTCTCCCCCCTTGTGTTTGCCGCCTTATCTCAAATTGTGAGTAAAGCCTTTTTTTCCCCATCTTTTCCACTTTCTCGTCCGCCCCATAAATAAAAGTTGAAATCCACGCGCTGATCTGGCGTGTCGGTTAATGCGCGTTTGCAGCCCAAGCTTGGATTCTCACCTGTGATAAGGTCGAAACCCACCTCCCCTCCCCCCAACCAATGATAAAGCCCGCGTGCACTGCGGACCACCTCGACCCGCTCTCCTCTGCATGCTGATAAGCAGAACATCACCGGATGCTTCCCAACCGCTTCGTACGATCTTGTGTGGCCTTGGTGGAGGTCTGCTCGCTACGTGATAAAACCTCCATGACACTTAAAGCAGGTTCAATTTGCAGCATTATGCAAAGTTCACCTATAACTAAAACCTTAAAAAAAAAAAAAAAAAAAAATAGACTGAAGCGCATTCAATACAAAAAAAGCACTCCAAAAATATTTTAAACTAAAAAAATTTTGGAAAAAAAAATGGCTGAGGAACATTTAAAACTAAAAAATTTAGGGATGAAGAAAGATGAAGTCGTCTATTTTTATATGAACCGGAATAAGGATATTTGCAAGTGTGTCTCACAGAAGTGATGTCATTGAGCAGCAGCCAATAGAAAAGCACCAAAAGATGACGTCGCTCCCATGCTGTTTTTTAAATATTGCACACAAGTAATACATATTTTCTTTTAAAAATAAAACGAATACTGAAACTAACTAAAATTAAACAAAAACAAAGCATTTATTAAAAAGCTAAAATTAATAAAAACTAACAAAACCAACCTGAAAACTAATTAAAACTAACTAAATAAAAAAAAAAAAAAAAAAACATAAAAACAAAAGGTTGTAATGATGTCTTGTGTTTTCCCAAACTTCGGAATAAACATTTAAATATGGTGATATTAAAGAGCAGTGCAGAATATGTCATGATTCCTGGTTGAGAAAATGTTGAACTTTTGCCAAAATGGAGATGCTTTTAGAAAGTTTGGATCCAATGTATTTCATGTGTGCTTTTCCAGCAGATTTTATCATCAACAATTACTCCCAGGAAATTTCATCTCATTTACTTTTTCTATATCTACGCCTTCAATTTGCAATCTTACCCGTTTCCAATTCTGATTTTCACAAAAAGTTTCTGGTTACAATTTGGGGGTTTCACATTAGGGTTATCATAACCCAGGATTATGGTTTGAAGCCTGTGGTTGCAAATGAGGGTTGGGGTATCAAATTCGGACCAAAAAAAAAAGGCGGGGTTTGAAGCCTAAGATAGGGTTCCAAACTTGGGTCAGGGTTCAATTAGATTCGATTTCAGTGCCACCGTAAGTCAGGTTTTCAAATTAGGGTTTGAATTTTCAAACCTGACTTGATATTTGAATGAAGGGTTTGAAATGAGGCTTTGTTTTTACAGTCCAGCCAGGGTTGGCTTTCAAATGACTTTTTTCAAGTATTTTATTTTTTTTTAATCAAGCTGCATCAACCTTGACATCCACACGTGTTTTCACCTTGCCAATTCTGTTTATCGGTTATGAACAGCCCACAATTTCCATCTCCAGGCTAAAAGCTATCGAGCCAGCGTGCTAATGAATCCACTGACTAGATCAGGGATAACGAATGGCATTGTTCTGCAGGAGCAGGATGTCGTCTAATTACTAATTACATTCCGCCAAGCACTCCAAGTTTGTTTACCTGCAAAAAAAAAAAAAAAAAAAAAAAAAAAAAAAAAAAAAAAAAAAAAAGTCAAACTTCGGTTTGAAAACGCTCCAGTAAACTAACAACCGTTTCAAGAAAAACTGCCGGAGCGTCTGTAAGGGTTTTGCCTTTCTTCCCAGCATGCACTGCGCCCCAGCCAATCGTAAAGTGCGACGCTTTCTGATTGGCCGGGAATGAGAGAGTATTTCTCAAGTGTTTCCGTCTGCCTTGTCAAGCCTTTCAAACATCGACCCCGAAGGCTGTGCAATACATCAAAATTCAATCACAATTTCAGTTATTGCACTCCACAATGACAAAATCAGCATAATGGTGTGTAAAAAAAAAAAAAAAAAAAAAAAAAGAGATTATTAATAACAAATTTTTGAGCCATTTAAATTTATACATTTGCACCTTGTTTAAATTTTTTTAAATAAGTGATTTAACAAATTTGGTTTCATCCAAAAGGAACTTGCATAATTAAAATATTTCAAAGAATTTTGTCTTCATATTTTTATTTTTTTATTTATTTTTTTGTTCCAAAAAATAAATCATCCTACTGCACAGTGCACATGCTGCACTCCAACTTCAACTTTTTTTTACCAACATAAATAAATAAATATTATTATAAATTCTGTGCGGTCCTAAATGAACTTGTATAATTAGTGTTTCTATTTTTTTTTAATTAATTGGACTTAATAATTTGAAATGCTTAAACATTTTCTTTATTTGTACCCCCCAAAAAATCCTTTGAATAATCGTGATTTCAATTACTGACAAAATAATCGTGATTATTATTTTTTCTATCATCGAGCAAAAGAAAAAAAAATGCGGGTCAAAATGGGTTGAAGAAACAATAAGTGCACACTCTGTAGGGATATTAATGTGTAAAAATAAATAAATAACTAAATAAATAAATAAATAAAAAGAACAAAGACAAGCGCAGGCCAAATTCTTTCAAACCATGCAACATCCTGGTCACCACCTCTCTCAGTGTAAAATTTTTACATGTTCAATAAAGATGATTCTCAGAAACAATTGACATTTTCTAAAATTCATATGTAGTACAACAGTAAAAGTACTTTTTTTTTTTTTTTTTTTTTTCCTCAGGAAAATGTGTCGCTACTTCTTTGCTCTTCTCCACTTTGAAGTAAGTAATCAGCCAATTAGCATGTCTGGAGTACTGATTCCACAAACTGTCAACTGGTTAACGATGGTAGCTGCTTACAAACCTTTCATTTCAAGACAGCGTTTTAGTACTAGTTCGCGCCTGGAACTATAACGGGGACGAGGTCCCTTACCAGTTGCTGACCCTGCGGCCCCCAGCCGGCGTACTGCAGCTGAGCGTTGCGCACCTCCGGCGGGTTCAAGTTCCACGTCTCCCTGAGGAAGGCCAAAAACAATTTGAACGTCAATTCATTGCACGAAAAGTTGCGACTTTGCTGGATGAGCATCGAAAAAACATCAGCCAGGTGTTTATGGAGTCAACTCGGTGAAACAATACCAACCGAGTGCTCGTACAAATACGTACGATACGGAAACTGAATCAGCCGATCAAGGCCGACCGAGGGTGCCGGATTCATTTTTAAGCTGCGTTTCGGTGAAAGTAAAATGAAAATATTATGTCGTTCATTTCTTTACATTTGATTGTATCATGTTTGACTGTATGTTTTGATTTTTCTCGATCGGTTTTCAATGCGAATGCGATTGGTCAACAAAAATGGAGTTGCGTCGACTTACGGCGTCTCCAGGCTGCAGATGATGTAGAAGGCCGTGTAGGAGTACTGGTACACCTGCAAGGAGACACTTTCTTTAATATTCAAATACAAAACAAAACAAAACAAACAAAAACAAAAACAAAACAAAACAAAAAACACTTGAGAGTGCTGTAGGTTTACAATAAAAGTAGAACATACAGGTTTGGCCAGCAAACCAGGGCACAATTTAGTGCCGCAATTATGTTCAACATTAACAAATATTTTGACATGGTTGGAATGTTCCTGGGGGGAGGGGGAAACACTGATAAAGTATTTTCTATTTATCAATTAACTTTGTCCTAATTTTGTCCTTAAAAAAGAAAGAAAGAAAGAAAGAAAGAAAGAAAGAAAGAAAGAAAGAAAGAAAGAAAGAAAGAAAGAAAGAAAGAAAGAAAGAACACAAAAAGAATTCAAGGTTGAAATTTGATTGAGAATAAGCAATTCAATGATACAGCTACCTTAACTTTTTTTAATTTTTTTTTATTATGTACTATAATTTTCAAAAGGTATCGATATCGGTATTGGTGATATTGGCCCTGAATTTACTAGAGATGTAACAATATCACAATACAACATATCACAATATGAAGGTCACAATACAATAATTATCACAATATTGTGGCGATACAAAAAACTCACAATAGTGTTAAAAAAAATGAGCTCATACTAAAAACAAACAAAAAAAACACAATATTGTGCTTTGCAACATTACAGCAATGCATATAAACAATCTACAATCTCTAATATTTCTATTTCTATTTCAATCTCTAATATTAATCTCTAATATCACTTCATATTGAGGCACTTACTTGCTAATACAAGCACACATTGAGTTCTTCCATGGTTCACAAGCATATTACGTTCCCCTGACCATTAGTGTGGATTTGAAACATAGAAGGGCTAAAACATGCCTTGTGAAAATGAAACTGCACAAAAAAAACAAAAAAAAACCTAGCCACCAGAGGGTGCTGGAACTGCACAAATGGCAATCTACTTGACATTTTTAACAGATGTGCTGCTTTTAATATCGTGACATGAGGACGATATATTGTTCCAGTTTTAACATCGCGATATCACAATATTGCCATTACCATTACATCCCTATTATTTACTTGGTATCGGATTGATACCAAAATTTGCAGTATCGCACACCACTACAAGATGGCAGTTGCCCAATTTGAATTTTTTTAGTCCGCGAAAACATAGATGGCATCATATCTCATCGATACATTGATTTATGCTATCTATCCAAGCAAATTTTTTTTTCCCAACCATGAACTCATTCTGATGCATTGACACTTCCGGGTATTCCTCCGTCACGCAAGGCGACGCAAGGAAGTAAAAAAATAAATAAATAAATAAATAAAAGAGCTCACCGGCGCCACGTTGTAGGCCAGCAGCACGTGCTTCATGTCAGGAGACACCTCGTACTTGCTGGCTTTGTACATCTCCTGCAGCACACAAACGACATTGTGACGCTTTCATTTCCATCAAAGTCTTGACACGTCCCACGTTGCCTTCATCTTGGAGATGTTGTGCAGGCGAAACGCGAGAACAATCGCGGGTCATCATATTCGGTTTAATGACGCTTTCAACAAAAAGTTGTAATCAAATTGGAATTGAATTCCTCTCTCTCTTTCTGCGATTGGATGACGGATGACGGATGACTTACAAACTTCTTGTGGTGCAGCAGGACGGTCTTGTCGCCGTTATCCACGTCCAGACTGACCACGTTGCCGTCTCGGTCGCGGTACAGCAACTCGTTATCTGCAGAGGAGAAGACAGGGAAGGATTAGCCCATTTACATACATATATATATATATACACATTAAAGATAGTTCAGACTCGCGCCAAATTCCACAACTCAAAAGGGTTTACTCAATATCGAAAATGACGTCAGTCCAAAAAAAAAATAAAAAAAAAAAAAAATAAATAAATAAAAAATACGAAAATGCTTTAAAAAAACAACAACAACTGAAACTACATTTTATGTTTACAAAACTAACTGTAATGACAGCAAAAATGTCCTCTGTTTTAGTCTTTTGTAATTTAATTGAATGCATGAGACTTTGAAGATGATTTGAAGTCAATTTATTTTGATGTGAACTGGAATAAGGACGTTTGAAAGTATGTCGCACGGAAGTGACGTCATCTCGCAGCAGCCAATAGAAAAGCACCTTCAGTTGATGTCGCTCCCATGCTGTTTTTTTTAAATATTGCGCACAAGTAATACACATTTTAAAAAAAATGAAAACTACTACTGAAACCAACTAAAACTAAACTAAAACTAAGCATTTATTAAATAACTAAAACTAATAAAAACTAACAGAACCACTCTGAAAACAAAATAAAACTCGCTAAATGTAAAAAATAAAACTCAAAACAAAATCAAAACTAACTGAAAAGAAAAAAAAATCCCAAACTATAATAACCCTTCTTAGTACACACCAAAGTGTTGACGCAGCACAACGGAAAGGTTCACTTTTGTAGTTGAACGTAACCAACTCGAACCGTTGGGATCCCGAGTCGTACCTTACCCTGCCCTGGCCAACAGCAGAACAAACAATGTTGGTCTGTCACATCTGGCCGTCCAAGTTTGAAAACTAGCTTTTTGTTTCATGTTAGCGCATCGTTAGATTCTGTGACGGCAATACGCACGCTGACTCGGATGAGAAAATTTGGATTCAGCGTTCAGTTATTTATTTATTTATTTATTTTTAGAAAATCAGGCCTTGACCGTTTAAGCCGCGGTCACCTCGGCCGCGGCGGAAACAGACGGACGGCGGTTAGCAGCGGTTTAACGGCGACACGGGGAGCGTTGAAATCCACGCCAGCAGAGCGAAGCCGTCAAATGTTAACGAGGCTTCAGGAAGAGCAGATTTATTTATTTATTTTTTTATTCATCGCAGTCGGAGGACACCTCAATGTGACACATTCACACACCTTTTCATAACTTGCGATAGATGAAAAGCCGATAAGGGGTGCGGGTCATCATTTTGTGTGACCAGATGATGGAAATAATTTGCTGGAACCTATTTTTGGATCAAAATCCTCAGCAGGATTTTTTTGTTTATTACATGTAGTGAATGATTTTGGCGCTTTACAAATAGTTCTTCACCTGTTAAATTTCAGATACATACTCATTTGCTCCCAAAAACGAATAAAAATGCAAATAATAATAATAATAATTATTAGATTATTATTAAATAAATATTGCCATGGTCCCAAAAACGTATTTATATGTTTTTTTGTTTTTGTTTTTTTTGCTAGAGCATACAGAAGGCTTTGATGCAGTCTCTGACCTGAAGAGATTACTTAAAGCGTTGCTAGTTATTACAATAAAACAGCCAGCAGGTGGCAGCAGAGTATAAGAGATCTTTTCCCCAGTTTTTTTTCAACAGGTTTGTAAATAATGATGAAAACGTAGCTATATTCTAATGCTAATTGCTGCAAAACAGAAACAGATAGGAAAATACTTTGTTTTTTTTCCTGATGAAAGAAGAGACTTTAATCTTTCTTTTGGTAGGTTCCATGTTTTTATAGCAATAGAACACAATATTGGGCGGCACGGTAGTCGAGTGGTTAGCACGTCCGCTTCCCAGTTCTGAGGTCTCCGGTTCGAGTCCAGGCTCGGACCTTCCTGGGTGGAGTTTGCATGTTCTCCCCGTGCCCACGTGGGTCTTCTCCGGGTACTCCGGTCTCCTCCCACATTCCAAAGACATGCATGGCAGGTTAATTGGGCGCTCCGAATTGTCCCTAGGTGTGCGTGTGAGTGTGGATGGTTGTTCGTCTCTGTGTGCCCTGCGATTGGTTGGCAACCAGTCCAGGGTGTCCCCCGCCTACTGCCCAGAGCCAGCTGAGATAGACGCCAGCAGCCCCCGCGACCCTTGTGAGGAATAAGCGGTCAAGAAAATGGATGGATGGATGGATAGAACACAATATTTTGTGGGCCTTGCAAAATTCAGTTAAAATCTAGTAAAACAGCTGGGAGTGCAGTGGGTTGCATCAGTGAAAATGGCTGCCAGTCAATGAGTTCACTTTAATCTCGTCTTCCAATTTTCTTCTTCCACCCAAAAATACGACTATAGGATGATGGCTTCCAGTATGTGACTATTCTACTAGGATTAGGAATTTTATCAAATAAATAAACAAATAAATAAACAAACAAATAAGTAAATACAAAAATACATCAGTAAATAAATAAATAATGCTAAATGCCATCTTGGTTGAATATACCGCTAGAAATCTCAGCTTGCGTTGTCTGACCAGCAGCGGATAGTAGGACTACATTTCCTATGATTCTTAGATGCAAAAGCAGGAAGCAGTTCTAGTTCCGGTCAACACCTGCTACCAATTTGATGTATATTACTTAGGGATGTAACAATATCCAAATGTCACAACACGATATCACGATGTGAAGCTTACGATACGATAATTATCATGATATTGTGGCGATATTTAAAATGGTATTGTAAAAAAAAAAAAAAAAAAAAAAAGAGCTTATAAAACAAAAAGCACAATATTATGCTTTTGTACATAACATCAATATTATGTTATTATTATTATGTTATGTTGTTAATGTATGCACCCATTGAGCTCATCCACATCTTGACTTGGTTAACAGGCATATTACATTCCCCTTCATAGTGTAGATTTGAAACATAGAAGGGCCAAAAAATCCCTAATGAAAATTAAATTGCACTAAAAAACTAGGGGTGCTAGAACTGAACAAATGGAAATCAACCCGACTTTTTAAACAGATGTGTTGCATTTAAATATCGTGAAGATGATGACGATGATATTGTAGCAGTTTTAACATCACAATATCATGATAGCACACATCATTACATCCCTAATATCACTATGATTCACATACATGGCAAAATAAATAAATAAATAAATAAATAAAAACCCTGCGTTGTGACAAAACAATGAGGTTGGCGAAATCCGCCAGGCTCGCCTCAAAAATGGGCCAAAATGAGACATCTGGTCACATGACTTTATTGGCGTTTATTGAAACGTTTGATCCTGAAAGACACATTTATTTTTATTTTTTTAATGTTAAAGCCAACCAGGCTTTAGCATCAAAAAACATTTGATCTTGTGTTTGAAAAATATGGCATCATGTAACTTCATTTAAGAATACTGTATTCATCTTGAAAACTATGACAATTATCTTGGATTTCATAGAAAAAAAAATACTAATTTAAAAGTAATATTTTGTTGAAAATAAATATGACTTTTGGAGGTAAAATACGAAAATTCTAGTTATTTCCCCACTTGAAAATATATTCTTCACATTCTTGTAGAATAAGCGCTGTGTGCACAAAGAATTTCCGTGACGTTGGTCCTGGAGTTCCTCCTGGCGGAATACAATGAATATAAAACAGCGCCGATTGTTTGACTTTTTGCCGACAATTCCTGCGCATTTGCAAAATGAAACTGTGTAAAGCCTCCGAGGTTGGAAGACGGTGGAAGTGTCGTCCTTGTTTAACAAGCCGCACACGTCCACCTTCAGTCCAGCCTGCGCGAAGCCGCACGCACACACACACATCACTGGCCGAGCTAATTAGCAGCCAGAGATTGTTATGCGGCGTGTTTGCTAGCTGCTAGCTAATTGACCATTAGAGGTGACTAAATTACCATTACGGCCGCTTTGATTGGCAACGCGCTCGGGGGAAGCAAAAGGTGGATATTTTTAGATTGATAAAGCCCGCCGCCCGCCCTTTTCCTCGTCTCTTTGTTACACAAATCCCGCAGAATACTAAGTAGCTAACAATGAGCTCGTGTATGAGTGGCTTCATTATGCCACTTTGGGCTCCGTGCGGGCGCCTTCGCCAAAAGATCTCCTTGGAGAGAGTCCACATTTTGAAGGAAAATATTCTCGCAGAGGGAAAAGAAAGTGAAGAAAGCACTCGTTAAAAAAAAAGAAAAAAAGTGATATTCTCATCGAATTCAACTCTGGGAATTCGCTGCCGACTGATGTGCAATTTCAATATCATTGATACAGAAGAAAACTGATTTTAAATAGTCATACAGTGTCGTGACCAACAGAAAAATCTTTTGAAAAGCCGTCAACTGTAGAAACTAATGTGCAACTAACATCATGTTTAAAGGAGACAGAAAATAACATGGAACATCTGTATGGACAGTAGGGATGTAACGATAAGAGCAATATCGTGATATTGTGATATTAAAACTGCCACAATATCATCGTCGTCATGTTCACAATATTTAAAAGTACCACATCTGTTAAAAAAAGTCAGGTTGGTTTCCATTTGTGCAGTTCTAGCACTCTAGTGGCTAGTTTATTAGTGCAATTTAATTTTCATTAAGGATGTTTTGGCCTTCTATGTTTAAAATCTATGCTAACTGTCAAATGAAGGGGAACCTAAATTGCTTGTGGGGAGATCAATGTGTGGTTGCATTAGCAAAAGTGCCTCAATATTGTTATTAGAGATTGTAGGTGGTTTATATGAATTGCTGTTATGTACAAAAGAACAATATTGTGCTTATGTTTTTTTTGTTTGGGCTCTTTTTTTTATATATATAATATTGTGGTCTTTTTTAAATATCCCCTCCCCCACAATATCGTGTTAATTATCGTGACCTTCATATCGTGATATTTTCGTATCGTGATATTTGGATATCGTTACATCCCTAATGGACGTAGTAGGGGTGGGAACCTCACGATACGATTATACACTACAAGGCTCACAATAACGATTATCTCACGATATGACAATATCGTGATTAGCAACAGGTAATAAATCCACGATAATCTATGATAAAAATACTCAAGACATAAACTGTCTTTTCAAATAAGAAAATAGTTTCTTTTTGCACCATCAATGAATCACAATATTAAAACTGGTATCTTCTTCGCAGTGAATACTTCAGTGTTTTTTTTGTTTTTGTTTTTATAAACAAATATAAATGTCTTCTTAACAGTGACCACTTTCTGTCAACAAATGTCAAATGTCATTCAACAATTTTCAACAGTGAAAAGTGAATATTTTGTCTGTAATGTGATAACTTCCATTATTTTTTATGTACAATGAATACCTTTGAAAAGTAATTGCTGTCGACTGATGATGACATGACATCACCTGTGCTGAGGAAGTAGGTAACGACCAATCATGGCTCACCTGGTTTCTGGGATTTGTCATTAAAATAAGCCATGATTGGCCGTTACCTACTTCCTCAGCACAGGTGATGTCATCATCAGTCGACAGGAAGGAGAAAAATTACTTTTTAAAGGTATTAATTTTAAAGGTCTTAATTTTACATGAAAAATAATGAAGTTACTACATTAATTATAGACAAAATATTCACTTTTTACTGCTGAAAATGGTTCAACGAGTCAAGTATCCCTTTAAATACTATTGTCGTGCAATATGTCAGTCAGTTATATAGTCCATTGTTTCATTTTATAAACTGACAATTTCTTTTTTTTGTGCAACATTGCAAAAGTAAATAAAGAACTAAAATGTCTTAAATATTCAATCCAATTAAATCAATACTAATATTCCTCAGAAATCGTGTGCTTCAAAAAGTGGAAACATATTTTTGACTTTTCAAACAAAACATATAAATACGTCTTTGGGACACTTAATACATTTAAAATAGAACATATTTATACGTTTTTGGGAGCAAATTAGTTAAACTCAAGTAATGAGTAAAGTAACTAAGTTACTTGTATGCATGAAAGTGTCTGCATGAATATTAATAACAAAACTGTAATATAGAATACCGTAATTTCCGGACTATAAGCCGCGACTTTTGTCACCCGCTTTCAACCCTGCGGCTTCTACAACGATGCGGCTAATTAATTTTTTTTTCTGACGGCCACCAGGGGCGCTCGAACAGAAAAGGTAAGAGTGAGACAGGTGGAATATATGTGTGGAGGAAGAAGCAAAGTTGAATGTAAATTGGCGCTTTGTGCATGAAACAAAATGAGCATGAACAGACCCTCATCATGGAAAATACAACAAGTCTCAGGGTGTATTCAGACCTGCACTGTTTGGTCCACATTAAACGGACCAGGGTTCGTTTCCCACGCTAGTGCGGACCTTTTGTGCAGGTCTGAACACACACAAACGAATCCTGGAGCGGACTAAACAAGCGGACCGAGACCGACCTTTCGAGGTGGTCTCGGTCCGCTTCCAAACGCACTCGGCGCGGTTCGCTTTGCAGTCTGAATACAAACCACGACTGATCCGCTCCAACTGCTAGACATATGCGCCTTTTTGGGCTTAACAAGTCATCGTAGTCAAGTATCGTGGGGAAAAATTTTGCCCGGTAGTGAATATTGTGCTAAATTCCTTCATAATCATCCGTATTCTGTTTACCCACGCTGCTGTCAGCATGTTGTGGTGGGGGCGAGGTAAGCGGAGCGCAACTGCTCCTCCGTTTACTACACGCAATCGACGACGCGTTCCAAAATTGGAAACAGAGTGGCGGAAACTCCGTTGAATGAGCTGCTCTTGACGCTCAAATATATCTTGCATCTAGTAACGCAACAAACATGCAGCGTAGTAATGCAGCACGTCGGAATTTCACGTTTTCCGCTATTTCCGGGTTTCGTACGCGTACAGCCCTCGTCATTTCTGTCCAATGGGAGCACGGATCGTCACGTGGGTCAACGTGATTCCGCAATATAGTCCACTTGCAAAAAGCACAGTGTGAATATGAACCGCATCAAACTAAAAAAAATAAAGTCCGCTTTTGGTCCGGACCAAACAAGCGGACTAAAGGACTTTTCTGGTCTGAATACCCCCTTAGTGACTTTTAACGGTATGTTATTTTGAACTAGCCCTGTTGGTTTGCTACCGTGTCACAGGCACTGTTTGGAAAGAAAAGCTAAGGTATATTATTAAACCTTTGAAAACTGTGTACCGTAAATATCTCATGTTTCAATGTGAGCACATGCTGTTTATAATCAGGTGTGGATTATGTATGTACAAAATGCTTTTTCCTTTAGAAATGTCCTGGGTGCGGCTTATAATCAGGTGCACTATAATCCGGAAATTACGTTTATTTCTGAAAATGAGCTGGATTAAGCTTGTTGAGACTAGTTCCTCTTCAATAAGAGTTTGTGTCTTTCCTCCTCGGAAACGGTGAAGTAGTGACTCTCGCTCAGACGCTTCCCCGACCAACTGCCCTTGTCAGGACTTCCTCCGCCTCATCATTCGAGTGCTTATCGCCCCTGCATCGTCTCTCCAACTCTCCGTTCTCTCTCTCCCACTCGCTTGCTCGTCAAGGCCGGCAGCTGTTTATTTTTTCCACACCACCTGAGGCGTTAGCGCTTCCCTTCCTTCCATCCATCGCTCTGCCGCTGCCGCTCGCTCGTTTTCCCGGCACCGTGTTAGCCCAGGGTGCTGTTTGCCGCTCTGATCTATGGCCCCCCTCTCATGGCACGATGTCTTATTAATATGGAGTCGCGCCTCGGGCCACACGCGCGGTGCGAGGCCAGCACTGCGGACTGTGTGCTTGCGTCATTGCCGCTTTTTGTGGCACTTATTATGTTCGTCGTTCGATCACGATGCAACATTTTAGGGACGACATGCTTTCAAACGTGCATAAAACAGCAGTTTTACAAACAAATTCAGTTCTGATTTATCGGCTTCGATTTCCTTAATTTGGGGGGGGATCGGTGGATCGGCCGATCCTGTAAAAATAAACCGATCTTTTCCACCGATCTTCAGCTGTCTGAAAGAGTATTGTCTTCTGCTGATTTGATTAATAACCTTTTATTTTTCATTTGAGAGAAATACTTAATGTGCATTTAAAACAAACTGTTTGCATTATTTCACAGATATTGCTCAATGTTTTTCCAATAAAACATATTGGAACACTGAAGGTAGCTGCTTATGAGAAAGAAAAAAAAAATCGGGATTGGCAAAAAAAAAATCAAAATCGGCAGGTCAGATTTTTTGCATTTAGAAAAAAATAACAAATGTTGATAAACATTTCAATA
The DNA here is from genome assembly GCF_051991245.1 of Festucalex cinctus. NCBI lineage: Eukaryota > Metazoa > Chordata > Actinopteri > Syngnathiformes > Syngnathidae > Festucalex > Festucalex cinctus. The sequence goes on along the minus strand of NC_135430.1, from coordinate 5,298,677 downwards.
CACAGAAAACGGATGATTTTATTTTATTTTTTTTAATTGAAATTTTTATTTATTTATTTGTTAAATGTATCTGCACAGAGTGAATTAGATTGTGTTTTATTTTATTTTTTTAATGTTTTATTTTGCGGATCCAATCCATGACGTCATTGTTATCGATCGGTAAATTATGACATTATAACCGATCACCGATTTTGTACAAAATTGTCGGACGTCAAACAAAGACAAGTACAAGTAAAAGCACTGTTTCAGAATCAGAATAACAAACTTTATTTTTACTTTTGAGATTTCAACTCCTACTTAAGTCAAAGTAAAAAAGTAGACATTTTAATGCACGTAAGTACAAAAAGTAAACAGAAAAAAAAATGACGGCGGTCGAAAAAAAAAAAATCAACGAACCTAATAAAGTAGTAGTAGCAAGCACCGATATCTGTTTTCAAATAAGTAGAAGAGGAGAAGGTCATCACAGAAATAAATCAAAGTATATATACTTGAAAACCACATTCAGTAACAAAGTATTTGTACTTGTACTTGCCACCATCGGAGGCAGGTTCTTGCTCACCTAACTGTAAACATGTTCAAGTCAAAATGACTTTCTTCTGCCGGCTCCCGCATCATGTGCGCGACGTGACGCCCGACAAGTGCTTGTGTATAAAACGTCACGGGAAAGTGAGCGTGAATTATGTGCGAGAGCGCATAAAGGCAACAAACAGCAGCAGGACTACCATCTTAAATCCCGCCAACCTGATGACGGCACAGATGTGATCGTAAAAACACTAAACACAATCTTAAACTACACTTACGTGTTTATAAAGCCGTATCATAACCACATTTTGCTCCCTATATGAAAAAAAAAAAGGAAAAAAAAAGAAAAAAAAAGTCTACAATAGTTTTTTTTTCTCTCTCTCTTTTCCAGAGCCCGAGTGGAATTCCACTTCTCTTTGATAACAAATGAGCAAAAGGCATCAAAAACCAAAGTGCTGACAAAATACGACTGTGGGCTGCTGCTGACGGGCGCTTTTCACAATGTTTTGGAAATCAGGCCGCTCAATCAGTCTCCATCCATCCGTCCGTCCGTCCGTCCGTCCATCCAGTAGCTAACTACTAACTAGCTACCTAAATATCTATCTATCTATCTATCTATCTATGGTCGCTACAGATTCATGTTTTAGTTAGCATTGTAAAATAGAAAAGTGTAGGTAAAACATAAGCATACAGTATGTATTTTTTTTTGTGTGTGTTATGTGCGTGGGCGGATGGAGTTGCTCCCCTCATTACTTCACGCCACCTTTTGTCTCGCTTCCACTCGCCGGCAGACAATTGTTGGCTTTCAAGCGCTTGTTGAAGGCTATTATTATGTGCCTGCAAATCGGCAGGCCCTGGTACAAAAAAAAAAAAAAAAAAAAAAAAAAAACCCTCATGGAAATAATGGAAATGTGACAGGGACATGAGTTTAAAAAATAAACAATAAAAAAATAAAAATAAATTAAAAAAAACGCAAATGTTGATAATAAACAGCATGTCCTGAGGGTGTGTGCCCAAATAGCTACAGTACACTTTTTTTTTTCTTTTGAAAGCAAAGGAAGGAAGGCAGAAAAGTAGTATGAAGCAAAAGAAGAATGATCAGAAAAGATAACGTGGACGGATGGGAGGGTAAATGAAGGCTGGAGGGAAGTGGGGAGGCCAGGAAGGAAGGATGAAAAAATGTAAGTCTAAGGTGGAAGGAGGTAAGGAAGGCAGAAAACCAGGTGTGACGGATGGAAGGAGACAATGAAGGAAGGAAGGAAGGAAGGAAGGAAGGAAGGAAGGAAGGAAGGAAGGAAGGAACTAGGATCTGTTGGAAGGAAGGATGGAAGTCAGACGATCTGGAAAATCATATACTTGGAAGATCAGATACTTGGATCAACACGAAGGAAAGGAAGTGGGAATGAAGGAACAAAAGGTAGTAGGACAGGAATCGGGTAAAAAAAAAAAAAAAAGCCAAAAAAAAAAAATTCCTACATTTCTGCATTTTTTTTTAACTCTTTGACTGCCAGGCGTTATAAAAACAAAACAAAAAAATCCACAGTGCCAGCCGCTTTTGAGCATTTTAACTCATCTTTCAAGGCAAAAACAATATTGTTTGCCTTTACTACATATACAATGCGGCTACTCAATGAAAGATCGCATTCCATTCATTGGAATTTTACTAATCATCATGAAACGTCTTTGGCAGTCATTAAAAACAAAATATAAGAAGTCCGTATTCATAACCCATCTTGGGAACTCACATTGGTTTGCATCTTTCATTCAAAGGGCAGCAATCGCGATTGGACTTTGAAAATTGTTACGAGCCACTCGGCACCGCATTCGCGTTTATGTTTCTCCGTTTGCGTAAAAAAAAAAAAATGAGCATGAATATCGACAGCTTGTTTCTGTCAAATGAAACCACAGCTGCACAAATGCTGCTGCTTTTATAAGCTTTGAACGATGGCAAGCATGGCTTTTGACCCATGTTGTGCATCAAAGGGTTAAATACTTTCTGATCAAAGACAACCTGAGTGTGTGACGTTATAGGAGCTAGCATAGCGCGGCATTTGAGAGGCGCACTGTTCCTCCGCTTGTGTTAAAAATAGAACATCTAACCCTAGACCACCATTTTTCATCTCCTTTCCGAGTCAGAACATTAAGCTGACTTGAACGCGCCTTTCTCCACAACACTAAATCAAAACACCGCACGCTTACACTTAATGTTTGTGCTAATTAGCTATGTCTCATTTGGCAAGAGAATGGCCCGTTGCGCAACACCATTAAGAGGTGACACTCGCGTCGTTACTTGTGTAGCGCGCCAAAGAAAAGGAAGTCAATAAGATAAATGTTAGTTGTTTTTTTTTTCTTTTCTGAGGAACGGTTTCCGTTTTGCAGCAATTAGCATTAGAATATAACTAAGTTTCATCATTATTCACAAATCTGCTGAAGATTGTGGGCAAATAGCTTGTTTTCAATATTGCTCTGGTTGTTCTCTTATACAATGCTGCCACCTGCTGGCCGTTTTTGTAATATCTACCATTGCTTCAACTGTTCTCTACAGTAGAGAGGCTGCATCAAAGCCTTCTGTATGCTCCAGCATAAAAAAATAAAAAAAATAAAAAAATTAAAACAATAAATAGGTAATAATACGTCTCAGTAATAAAATAATAAATCTAAGTAATAATAATACATAATAAACGTGTAATACAATAATAAATTGGTGATAAAATAAATACATAAAAAATAATAAAAAAGGTAATAAAATGTCTCAGTAATAATAATAAGTAATTTTCGGCTGGAACATATGAATGGCATTTCCATTCATTGCCAAATGGAAAGATGATTTGCGATACGACTGACGTCTCAGTAATAAAGTAAGTCTCAGTAATAATAATACATAGTAAATACGTAACACATTAATAAATATGTATTAAAATAAATACAATTAAATAAGCATTATCATGCAAACGTCCGGCTACTTTTGGAGCAATTAAAAAACAAAAAAACGTATAAATACGTCTTTGGGACACTTAAACATTGACAATAGAACGTATTTATACATTTTTGAGCGCAAAAGAGTTAAACTGTTAATCAAGGATTTTTTTATTTATTTTTTTGCTGCGGTATTTTCCCTCTACACAGTACGGCTGTAAACAGTAGCGGCATGAGGTACAAAGGACAAAACTCACATCGAGGTTTACGGGACAGCGTCAAAGTCAACATTGCTTGGCGGGATCCGCAGCTGGCTGAGTGCAGAACAAACGGCTCCCACCCGCCCGCCCCGCTGCATTAAAACGGCGAGCAGCTGCTCCAGTCCCCAGCGAGGTGTCCCCGAGGGGGGTTCGCAGGGGGGTTCGGGTTTCACCTTGGCGTCGGCGGAATAATGTTGATTATGCCACGTCGCCTAAACTGCAATCACCTGACTGAGTGCGTGGGAGATTTATAATGATGGCCGCCGCACGCGCTCGCCGTATCGATGGTGGCGAGCTGCAGTTTCAGGCATCATGCCAATCTCACATTCAACCAGACGCATGCAGTTTTTTTTTTCTTTTGTTTTTTTTAATAACAAATAGGGGTGGGGACCTCTGGGTACCTCACGATACTGATTATCTCACAATATGACCATACCACGATTATCGATAAATTTGTCAGGTAATAAATCTATTATACAACTACTCAAGACGTAAACTGTTTTTCAATGAGAAACTTGTTTCTTTTTGTACCATCGGTGAAACACAATATTAAAACTGGTGTCTTCTTTACACTGAGTACTTTACTTTTTTTTTTTAAACAAATACAAATGTCTTCTTAACAGAGACCACTTTCTGGCAACAAATTTGTGTCTTGCAAAAGTAAATAAATCAATAAAATTACTTAAATATTAAATCCAATGAAATTAATATTCCTCAGAAATTGTGTGCTGATGTTTTAAAATGTTAATATTGAAGATATAATGCACATTTGTCATAGAAACCTATGCAAAACAGAGTCAGTTGCTGGACAAATAAATGTCTTCCACAAGTCAAAGTAAGCTGATGAGTCTTCTTCTTCGCCTCAAGACTTTCGTCCATTTCCCTACCACTCTTATGAAGTGCTCCCCCTAGCGGCCCGCCAAGTAATTGCTCAACAAGTAATCAACAATGGAGTCGTTATAGTGGCTGGATATTAACTACAAATACCGCAATACTTGTGTAGGCGCATCGATAATCTATCGGGACACAAAGTATCATGATTTTCATGAAATCGATAATCAATATATCGTCACACTCCTAATGACAAACAGATCTCTGTAGATGGCGCCGTTGCATCACTTTGGATTGAGATCATTCATGGCAGGTTCCTTAGGTTTCTCAGGTTTCTGTTGCATAAAGGACTTTGCATTCAAAAGTTTTGTTTTGTTGTTTTGTAGTTTGAGGTCTCACAAAAGCAAAAAAAATATTAATGTCAATGTTCTGATTGACGTTTGATGAAAAGCGCGTTCTCCATTTTTTGCTAAGAAATCGGTGTTTTGCTGAAAGTTTACTAAAGGAGTCCAGAGACATAACTCTTTGTGCATGAAAAAAAAAATAAAAATCTCATATTTCCATTGTATACCCCCCTTTGAATTTTAACATGCATGTGATCATTCAAAATAAAACGACATGACATCCACGAGCAAAGTCGACTTCCGGCAACTTTTTTTTTTTTTTTTTTGTTATCCGGCAATCTTTAATAACAAGCGATAATCCGGTTTGTCGCCACGGAAACCTGCATCAGCTGTAAAAGTTCCTTGTCGCCTTATCTCAAACGCCCCCGTGATGTCTCCGCCGTCCGATAAGGCGTCAAACCTTGCGCTCTATTATTCAAATGGACCTTGGCGTTCCACATTTCATTCTCTCCGAGCAGAAGCTGCTTCTTTCTTGCGACTGCGGCCACCCGAATGTCATGTGGACAATGTTGAAGAACGTGTATTTGATTTTTTTCCCAGGAATTAAAGCAATTTTTGTGTTTCTAAATACAAAAGAGTCAAAAATTAGATGAGACTTTTCCTCCTCTAACAGCAAATCTTAAAAATCAAACCTTTCAAATCACCCTCGTCTACTGCGGGGTTTGACAACTGAGCGCGATCTTGACAAGTCTGGTTTAGTAATGGTTACTTTTGCTGTTTCAAGCCTGGTTTAGGGTTCCAAATCCGAGTTTTAACCTAAGACGAGGGTTTCAAAAAGTCTGACCTGGGTTTAAAATCAACCTTTTAAGTCTGGCTTAGGTTATAGGAAATAAGACTTGTAACCCAGGTTTATGGTTTCAAAAAGCGGGTTTCAAGCACGAACAAGGGTTTAAAATTGGGGTTTCAAGACTGGCTTAGGCTTTCAAATGAGAGACTATTAGTGTTAAACCAAATTAGGGTCTTATAGGGTCTGAAGAACGGATTAGGGTTTTAAACAAGAGTTTCATGTCTGACTGTAGAACCGGTTTAACTTGAAGCACCAATAAAATGTTCTTTTGTCAATGTTAACCATGTAGCATGCTAATATCTAGCATGTTTACAATCTGTTGCGCTCATGATGCTTATTTGGAATGCGGACTGGTGCTAATGTGAAGACCTGTCGAGCTTGAATGCTAACATGCTAACATGTAGTATGCTAATATCTAGCATGCTAACAATCTGTTGCGCTCATGATGCTCATTTGGAACGTCTCGTGGACTGGTGCTAATGTCTTGAATAGCTGTTGAGCTAGAATGCAAACATGCTAACATGTAGTATACTAATATCTAACATACTAACAATATGTTGTGCTAATGATACTCATTTGGAACGTCTCGTGGACTAGCGCTAATGTGAAGACCTGTTGAGCTTGAATGCTAACATGCTATCATGTAGTATGCTGTAGTTCATTCAACAAACAAACACAAAAAAGAAAACAAGAGAATTACAAAAATGCTAACAGCCAGAATGGAGGCTGCTCACAAAATTGACACATTGGCTTTATGATTTCACACTTCAGAGCCTATTTCTATACAAGCAATTTCTTTCCAGAACATTCACTTTCAACTAAATGATCATCATTAGCAGCATGTTGCTCCAATATGTTCTCATATTGGAACTTATTTTGACCAAAAAAAAAAACAAAAAAAAAAAACAATAAACCGCTAATTGGACGACACTTAATTCTAGAAGAAGCAGTAGTAGCAACTAAGAAAGTTATATATTATTATTCTTTAGTGCTAACAACCATTAAAAGCATTCAAGCACTCGTTGGCGAGGAACAGATAAAGCGAGAAATTCATTATTTTATCATCTTCAAGTAGAAGTGCTAAAGTTTTACACCGCGTAATGATAGAGCCGCGTGATCACTTCATTTAGCGTCTTAATTGTGTTAAAGACACATTAAAGCGGCGGCCAAGTGACAGTCGGCGCTCTGATGAATCCATTTTCAGCCCTCATCAGTTGCAAGCGGCGAATGCCAAAAAAGGAGCTTGGGGTGACAATGAGGCCGGATAATCAGCAGATGGCTTTGTCCTTTGTCTTTTGCTACATTGTGGGGCCCATACACGCGTGTTTTTCCAGGCTTAACTGCCATTGTGGGGACATTTTGGTGGTCCCCAAAAGTTCAAACCGCTTTTTGAGGGTCACTCCACGCTGCTCTTGTGCTTGTGCTGTCAAGGATGTTAAAGTCTTACGTCAAACTTCATCCTGCATCATAACGGATTGCGCTGGACCTGACGTTCCCTTGAACCTGTTCAAATTCGTATTTGTCTGGTACTGTTTTGAACTGGTTTAGCTTCCTCACATATCAAAGTTTCTTTCTAGGTATGGATACATATCGCTCTCGAACACGCGGAATTGGGTATGGGGTACCCCAAGGGTCAATTTTAGGCCCTCAAAACTAGACTAAGTGCAATTTCTGGAGAAATTGTGTGGGAATGCTAAAAGCTGAATGCTAAGATTTGAATGCATGCAGAATGCTTATAAAGAAAATTGAGAGATAAATTATGAAATGATGACCTCCTGGTTACTGGACAATGCACTTTACCAACTGTGCCAACGAGCAGCATCAAACACCTGGTAACGATGATAAGTTATATGTATGGATGTGGGCGTGGAAAGTGACACTTAGAAATAGTTCAATGTCTATCGCATTGAAAATGAATGGGGAAAAGTCTATATTAAACGTTAAATTGTGCAAATACTGTAAGTAATGTGGAATCAGACGATAATACCCCGGGAGGCGTGAGGTTTTGAAGCTAGTTGAAATTTGAACAGTGTAAATTGGAAGTCTTATGCGGGAGTTGTTACACGGCAAAAAAGTGTGGAGAATAAAAATCACAATAACATATGTGGGAATGCTGAAGCGTTCCCAAATTGAATGGGGAAAAGTTTATATTTAATGTGAAATTGTGCGGATACTGTAAGTAATGTGGAATCAGATGATATATACCCCGGGAGGCGTGAATCTTTGAAGCAAGTTGAAATTTGAACAGTGTGAATCGAAAGTATTATGTGAGAGTTATTACATGGCAAAAAAAAGTGTGGAGAATACAACAATAACATAGTGGGAATGTTTCAGCATTCCCACCATTAAACTACTGTATAAGAACGTCATCAGCTTCCACAGTTTACACAGAATTGTGCCTCCTGATGACGCAGGGTCAATTGTTACCGTTCAGAAACGTATTTTCGTTATAAAGTCATGGATGGTAATGAATTTCCTGCTGCTCAACCGGAACACAACAGAGGCTAGTAATTGGTCATGAAGGCAAGCGAGGAAAAACCTTTACCAAAATTACAAGACTTAAAAATTCACAAATTGCTAAAGAACCCAAGCATCATTTTTGACACTTGTTTTGATTTCTGTAAAGCACTTTGTGTTAGATTTTCAAATGTATGAAATATCCTATACAAATCAAGTTTGATTTGATTTGAAGATTGTGTCCTTTGTCGAAAACGCAACATGCGATTAACCACTCCCAACCACAACACATTTAAACTCCAGCGAAGATAATAAGATCGTGTAACACTTGAACCTGCCTGCCGCGCAGCTTCTGTTCGGCTCGACACTGAGCAGATGTTGCCCTCCAGATGTGTTAAGAGCACTTTTTGTTCTCTCGTTGGAGCGCAATGGAATCGTGTTGGCGGCGGCGCCAAACACGGGCCGCTGGGGAGGCGTATTGTGCCTGCGCGACATACGGCGAACAGAGGTCGCCATCATGCAAACGAGGCCCAACAATCACCGTGCTCATCAGCGTGACCGCTAACGGGGAGAATATACGGGAGCCAATCGCTGGGCCCCTGCTCTAATCAGGAAGGGACCGCGTTGGTTGGGGGGGGAAAAAAAAAACGGCCTCGTTATCCCGTCACGTCTGGCTAGTGATGCCCGGTGGCGCTTTGAGCGCGGCGGAAAAATAAAGTCTATAATTTCCCCTCCTCGTCGCCGGTCCCCTGCAGCCGTGCGAGCGTTTGCGCCGTCCCTTTATTTATTGCACCAATCGCGGCAGCTGCGCGCCTCCCTGCGCCGAGCGGGAAAGAAATATGAGCGCTGCGCTCGCAGGTAATTGGACGTGCGCAACAAATGGCTTCGTGGGCGCAAACGCGCAGCAGAGTTCCGCCGCAAATACAAGACACTTAAAGGGACATTTTATTGGCTGACGACAACGGTTGACATATTTCATGGGCAACAAACCATTTGGAATGCAAAGACTTCTTTTTTTTTTTTTCACTTCGAACTGTCCCAAAATTGGATTTGAGAGTTCATGTTTTGCATAATCAAGCAGTGCACCAAGGTGGAATTGAAGGATTCTTCTTTGCATTGAAAAACATCTTCAGCTGTGCGATACTTGAGATTTTGGTATCGATCGATACCAAGTAAATACTGGTGCCGATATCGCCGACACCAAGTACTTTTAGGTTAATAAATTTTAGGCCGGCACATGTGCGTGTGCTGCAAAGGAATTGCGCAAGGGACCCATGAGGAACCAAAATAAATAAATTAATAAATAAATAAATGGATAAATAAATACATGTAAAATATTGATGGGCGGCACGGTAGTCGAGTGGTTAGCACGTCGGCTTCCCAGTTCTGAGGTCTCCGGTTCGAGTCCAGGCTCGGACCTTCCTGGGTGGAGTTTGCATGTTCTCCCCGTGCCCGCGTGGGTCTTCTCCGGGCACTCCGGTCTCCTCCCACATTCCAAAGACATGCATGGCAGGTTAATTGGGTGCTCCGAATTGTCCCTAGGTGTGTGTGTGAGTGTGGATGGTTGTTCGTCTCTGTGTGCCCTGCGATTGGTTGGCAACCAGTCCAGGGTGTCCCCCGCCTACTGCCCAGAGCCAGCTGAGATAGGCGCCAGCAGCCCCCGCGACCCTTGTGAGGCATAAGCGGTCAAGAAAATGGATGGATGGATAAAATATTGATACTAGCGCTCTGATATCGAGCCAATTCCGATATTCACGTTGGTATCGATTCTATCGATACTGCGATCCATCTGCACAGCCCTAAAATCCATTAGAGCTGTCAAAATTGATCGATTACTCGACAAGTAATCAATGATCAAATTAATCGTCAACTATTTTAATAATTGAGTAATCGTTTGGAGCCATTTTTTTTAATGTTCCAAATCCTCTGATTTCAGCATATCAACAGTAATTGTTCACTGATTTCTGTAGTCCTTCACGAAAGAAACATTAACATTTTTTTTAATGAGAAAAATAATTGCCGAGCGTGTAGTACAGTACAACATCAATTGCACCCCCCCACCTTTTTTTTTTTTCTAAACACTGAAAGAATATAAATTACGAAATAAATACCAATCACTGGTTAATAATCAGTAATCAGGAGAAAATACTTTTTTTAATACACTTAAATGCAAAATTAAAATAAATCCAATTGATTGAAAAATCAATAGATTAATTTATTCTAAAAATATTCGATAGTGACAGCACTAGAATCCATATAAAAATGATTTTTTTTCCCCCTTGGTGTCATAATTATATTTACTTAATTTTTCCAGTTATTCACATTTACTTAAAAATGTTAGGTATACTTTAATGTGCTACTTGGTTCTTATATATAATGTTTTTACAGCAAACAAAGTATATTTTATATTAAATCAGTAAGATTTACCCAGTTAATGTGTTTAATTTTAGAACTACTAGAAACAAGTAAACTTTACTTGGAAAAGAGAAAGAGAGACAATAATTTGACATGTTGAAATGCTTAACGTGCATTATAATGTACGTTGTACACTTTTTATGTACACTAACGTAATAATTGCTAGTAAATGGTACTTATTCTTTTTAAAACTCTGACTGCCAGGCGTTATAAAAACAAAACAAAAAAATCCACAGTGCCAGCCGCTTTTGAGCATTTTAACTCATCTTTCAAGGCAAAAAGAATATTGTTTGCCTTTACTACATATACAATGTGGGTACGAAATGAAAGATCGCATTCCATTCATCGGAATTTTACTAATCATCATGAAACGTCTTTGGCAGTCAAAGAGTTAAATAAACTAATAAGATGCAAGTAAAATTTACTTGAAAAATCCTCTTCTGAAATTTACTTAGATTTTCTGAGTAAAAAAAGAAAAACTTTTATAGTTTTTTTTTTTATAGTGTACAGACAGAATGAAAGTCAGTATACATAAATAAATAAAAATAGCTGTATAGCACTTTGCAACCTACAAGGCACTTTCCTGTCATCAACCATCAAACTACTGCAAATTTTGAAGCCGATCACATGGAAAATGGCGGGAAAAACATGTTTGAAAGACGGCGGGCGAACATCAAACGTTTTGCTGCTGATATTTACGTGCCAGAGACACTCGATGAGATGAAAAGACGGAATTGTAGGCTGACAACAGGTCATGTTGAAAACCTTTCAGAGATTCATCTTCGGGCTGGGCGTAAATGGCCTTTACTGCTGAGAATTAGATGTCAAATATATAAAAAAAATAAAATAAAAAAATAAAAAAATGGGGAGGATTTCTTGGCAAGCGCAACACATGAGTGCACTTCCAACCGAGCCAGGAAAGGACGAAGAGTCCAATTATGCAGACCAGTGAAGCAACCCATAATGATCGCTGAAGAATCATAACTTGGGGTCCAGGTGCAAACTTCTCCAAATTCTCGCTTTTTCAGTCCGATGATGCTCATAAAAAGGCAAGGCGAGGCAAAAAGTGTGGAAAACAAAACCCGCACTTACTGCTGATCCATCGAGCGTTGGGGTCGTGGACCTTGAAATCTTTCCCAAAAAGGTCCTCCACCGTCACTTTGCCCTTGAGAGCCAGACGGTCATCTTCACCTGGAAACACAAAGAAACAGTGAGGTGGGAATATGAGCGTGAATATCTATTTTGCCCTCTGCAGGTTTCGAGCGTACAAAGCGTAACTTCATTTGCTCCCAAAAACGTACAAATACATTTTATTTGAAATGTTTTAAGTGTCCCAAAGACGTATTTATATATATATTTTTTTTATGGTTTCTTTTATGCTAGAGCATACAGAAGGCTTTGATGCAGCCTCTCAACTATAGAGAACGGATAAAGCAAAGATAGTAATTACAAAAACGGCCAGCAGGTGGCAACAGAGTATAAGAGATCAACCAGGGCCATGTTGAAAACGAGCTCTTTTCCCCACTGTTTTCACCAGGAATGTGAATATTGATGAAACTTAGCTATATTCTAATGCTAACTGCTGCAAAACGGATCGAAATATACTTTATTTTCCTGATGAAAGAAGAGACTCTAATCGTTCTTTTGGTAGGTTCCATGTTTTTTTTTTTTATAGCAATAGAACACAATATTCTGTGGCCCTTGCAAAATCAGTCCAAATCCAGTAAAACAGCGAAGGGGGTTGCTGCTTCAGTGAAAATGGCTGTGAGTGAATGAAGACGGCACAGGGGAAGCAGAGACCGATACCTCAGATCAGCTTTAATTGAGAGCAGCAACCTTCCCTGCTGCCACAAACTCTTCATTTCATCTTCATTTCAATCCCACATCCCCACAATACCGGACCTGATTAACCTTTCAGTTGCTTTCGCTTTAAAAACACATTTTGTTGAGATTTATTTCCCCCCGCAAGGAATCTCCTGGCAAGACAAGGCGAAGCAGACATTTTGGGATCAAAGTTGCGTCGTATCGGCGGGAATCCGTCAGCTTAACCGCGGCTGTCAGTTTGCAACGTCTCGACTCCAGTCTCTTTCTTTTGGAGCGTGTTCAAAGACGGCACAGGCAAAGTGCGGACACGGCGGGAATGTTGCTAATTACACAGGCTACTACACTTCGGCTCCAAACGACAGCAAAAAAATGACAAATAGGATCTGAAAGGAGCTGATTCAGCAGACTTGAAAATGTGAAAACTATAATTACCGTTATCGGATAGTACGATTTCAATTGCATGCACTAAAAATAAAAACAAAACAAACAAAAACTGGCCAATAAGGTTAGGGGTAAAAATTTTAGTAATTACAAAAACGGCAAGCAGGTGGCAGCAGAGTATAAGAGATCAACCAGGGCCATGTCACAACAAGCTCTTTTAGTCAGTCTTTTCACCAGGAATGTGAATATCGATAAAACTTAGCTATATTCTAATTCTAACTGCTGTAAAACATAAACAGATCGAAATATACTTTTTTTTCAGATGAAAGAAGAAACTTTAATCTTTCTTTTGGTAGGTTCCATGTTTTGATAGCAATAGAACACAATATTCTGTGGGCCTTGCTAAATCAGTCAAAATCCAGTAAAAGAGCCGGGAGCGAAAGGAGTTGCTTCAGTGAACATTAAAATTAATATAGTCACCTGAATAAAATGAATCCAAAGTGACTCAAATCCAAAGTGTTAAGTTTGATAAACTCATAATTAATTAAACTTAATGTATTCACTTTGGACGAACTTAATTCAATCGTGTGTTACCAATTGAAGGGATTTTTTTTTTTTTTTTAAGTTGGTCACCGATTCAATTTGTAATCTTAAGTTATTTCAACAATTCTCTTTTTAGAGTGTAGGGTAGGCTAAATTCTGGTTCAGCTAGTATTTAGGTTGAGTTAGGTTAGCGTTTGGTAAGGTAGGTTAGGCCAAGAAGGTTGGTTAAAGTGGCTCAGGTTAGTAGGTTAGGTTAGAGCATGGGTAGGCTACAGTTCGATAGGGTGAGGGTCTGGTTGGGTTCGATTAGGTCAAGGTTCACAAGCTGCAAATCAAATGTCAAGTTAGCTAAAGATTTGATGATGACAAGATAGTTTACCCCGAAAACCCTCCAAGACTTGTGCAATTTGTATTCCAACCTTGCAGCTAGCAGATGGCATCATTGACATTTTTTGTCCATAACAACTCGCTCCAGTACACAAGCTGTGTTGACCATTTCATATTAAGTACGTGCTCAGCGGGTTATGGTGCAGGTTTATTGTAATGGAATGCCATCTCTTCAGCTTCCTCCAAAAATAGTTTGCTGTGCAATTGCCTTCTAAAAGCCAGTGAATCGTGTTGAATTTCAGCCTTTTGGATTTGGAGCGAGAGGCCCAAAAAACATCAAAGAGCATCTTTAGTGATCAATCCAACAAAGTGTGAAGTTAAGTGATTCGCTTCAAAAGTTTTCAGAAGTCGATGAGGACGCGCGAGCGGCAACTCATCTTGACGCAACGACACGACGATGCGAAAGTAACAAGACGTCAGACACGCAAACGGAATTTCAACTCAAATGCGTTTGTGTGTGTGCGTGTGTGCGTTTGTGTCATATTGCGTCGAACAGATGGACGCGCAGCCGTTAATCCTCTCCGACGTCTTCACGGAAAGACAAACACCTCTGAAGGCACCGCCGGTAGATTATCTTTTGCGAGGAGTCACGTCAGATGGTGAGGTTGAAAGGATAAACGACGCCTTTTTTTCACTCACTTACGATAACCAGATGTACGGATTAAAAGGCCGACTTGGACAGATGAATTAGTTCTTATAAATAGCAAGGAGCAAATCCCTTTCCTTGGCTCAACGTCTCTCCTTTATCTCAAACTGGGAGCGCTGTCAGCAGTTTCTGTATGCTAATGCTATCGCTAGCTGACCTCATTTTCACCACGATACAAAGTGGCCAATCTGGAAATGTCTTTATGCTGCAAGGACAGGAAGTGACTTCTTCACTGAAATCCCAAAACCTTCAACAAACAGCGTTGAATTTGCAAGGATCACATCAGACTCACAATTTCCAAAAAGAAGAAGAAGAAGATAAAGAAGGTAGAAGAAGAAGAAGAAGGTAGAAGAAGAAGAAGAAGGTAGAAGAAGAAGGTAGAAGAAGAAAAAGAAGAAGAAGAAGAAGAAGAAGGTACAAGAAGAAGAAGGTAGAAGAAGAAGAGGTAGAAGAAGAAGAAGAAGTAAAAGAAGAAGAAGAAGAGGTAAAAGAAGACGACAACGATGAAGAAGAAGAAGAAGAAAAGGTAAAAGAAGAAGAGAAGGTAGAAGAAGAAGAGAAGGTAGAAGAAGAAGAGAAAGTAGAAGACGAATAGGAGGAGGTAGAAGAAGAGGAGGTAGAAGAAAAAGAAGAAGAGTTATAAGAAGACGAAGATCTTTGTAAAAAAAAATATATAAATATCAATGTATACTCTGAAGTGACAAAAATGTATGTTTCTTCTTTGTGATACAGTTTTTTACTGGTCTGACTTACAAATCAGAAAAATAGCAAGAAAACAGGAAACATTGAGGCAATTGATGACGTTATGGTCACAAATGAAAACCTTGCGACATAGTGAAGCCTCACTAACCGAACCGCGAATGAGTGAGGGAACACTGCCCGTCAAATTCGAGTTGGCCAAAGAAACTGAAATCAAGCTTACCTGTTATGAATGTTGCACTTTTTAATCTTCTTGTTGGAGAACAGCAACAATTTCAAAAGTACCAAATTTTTGAACAGTTGGATGTTCATTGAAAAGTTCAGAGAAGGCCAAATGAAGTCATTTTTGCTTTTGCTACGCCAGCTACATGTTGTCTGCTAAGCACGCTTTAGCCCACATTAGGATAGGCCACCCCTCACTGCTCCACCCCCACACGGAATATCATGAAACTGGACGTGCTGAGGATTTGACTCCGATCTGAATTGGCCTTTTTCTTGCCCATTACGTCAACAAACTCTCATTGAAATGAACGAAGGCGGCTTTCGTTTTACGCACGTGATACGTCATCACGATCACGTGACCAGGATAATGGCGTTCGCCACGGTACGTTCGTATTTTGATACATAATCGGTTTAAAATAAAATTCAGGGAATAAGATGCCAGACATATTTGCACTTTTATTCTTTATACACAATGCCTAATCCACTACTGGAAAATGAGTTATGTCTTTATCCCTTGAAGGTCAACCTGAGCTTGCTGGTTAACAAAGTGCGAAGGACTGTTGGACAGCCGAATTTTATGAGCCACCTTGGCCAAAGTGATCGTTGAGCAAAGGACAGCCACGTTGCACCTTCTTTGCATTGTCTGCGCTTATCGTTTATTGGCGAGCTAATGGGTGCGTCTGATGCGCATGATAATGGCTGTGCAAAGCGAGCAGCGAACAAACCCCACCCCCCACCAACGCTGGGCGTACCTGGTGTCAACAGGATGACGGAGGTGACGATCAACGAGCAGATGACCAGAATGACAAGGAGGGCGATCGCTATTCCCTTCCAGTTCCTCTGCGGCGGGTTGCTGCCCACCAACTCCTACAAAATGAGAGGGGGAGGGGGGGGGGGACAGATGCGTTGTGGGAGTCAATCAGGGAGCAATTTGCAAGACAAGATGACAGAAAATTGAAAGGAGCAGAGTGACGATCGCGAACCACCTAACAAGATGAATCAAAGGAAGCACAGTACAAAAGGGGGAGGGGGGTATTTACGCTGGGGGGTGAAAACAGTTGCTGCCTCGTGGATTTCAAGGAGAAAAACAAGGGTGGCGGTGGGAGGAGGAAGAGGAGGATGAGGAAGATGAATTTTCCTAATGATCCGCGCGCGGGCCCGCCGACGGATTTGACAAGCAAACACAACCTGTGACACATCTGCGCATTGAACGCATCGCGGCGGATGAGGAGAGGAGAGGCGGGCAGGCAGGCGGGCTCCGGGGCTCGCTAGTTAAAAACAACCTTGACAACCTTGCAAAAGTGTCACAGCACAATATCGACACGCTCACTCACAAGACTTGGGACAAAAGCAGAAAACTGACGTTTGGAGGGGGATTACGTGACAAAGCTCGTTTTTATTTCTTTAATGAGACGTTATGAGCGTATAACATGAATTCCCCAAGCAAAAAACTACTTGCGAGAAAGAGCCAAAATGGCACACAAATTGCAGAACGGAACACATGACAGAACGCTCTTCCTGCAAACTGGGGAAAATCGAGAGTATTTGCAACCCCGTTTATAATTAGCAAGAGATGCCATAAGACGGTGGCAAAGCACTACTTTTAAGTTTGACAAGGATGAGGCCTGTCTGAATCAAGCTCCTCCCCTCAAAACTTCAACATCCACTGGAACTTGGTTTTCGTATGCCCTAGCTTTTTTTTTGTCAAGATTTTGTCAGTTTCTATTTATCCACTTGTTTTTCATTAATCCTTGTACGGCGAAAACAAATTAACCCTCTGGTTCAATTTGAGTCAAGAGTTGGCACCCTCTTGGAAGTGTGATAACTAAGTCATTTCTGAATATTTTTTTACTTTTGATTACTCAAAATGTTCAGTGGCATCAGGCCTATTCTTACATGTATAGTTTTT